>NC_064926.1:545220350-545520350 GCF_023897955.1 Schistocerca gregaria
AACTAAGAGAAAATTACGTGTTAGTAAATATTCTATAAGGTTTTTTTTTTAATTTATAGAGTTTCTTTACTCTTTTGATCTCTTTTAACAGGTTTTTATATAACTTTACTGCTTGATAAAGCATAGTGGCTTGAGCCTTCGCTTCATTTCATACTATCTAGGTACATCCAATCGCTGTATCTGGTTTGAACATCATGAATGGGACTGTTTGCTGCATATTGCTCAACATTTTTCTGTAAAATAAAACATAGTTTGAACTAAGTATTCACTTGAAACAGTCAGACTATCCCATTTTGAAATAAATCGATCTAGTGGGTCCTTTTATGACTATTTCTCATTATTCTGATGGCTCGTTTTGGCAGTTTGAATACATTTTCTACATTATGCGCTCTCACATACCAAAATATTGGGTCTCAACTGCTGATCTGGAGTATGTTGTTCTTGCACTTGAGCTATTACATAGTGTGTTTAATAATCATGAGGCATATCATGCTGTGTTAATTATTTTTCCATGTACTCCAGTGTGTTCATTTTAGTTCTTGATCAACATAAATACCTAAAAAATTGTTGCCAGCTACACTCTCTATGGTATTATTATGTACTTTAAGTTTTGTTATATTAAGTTCTTTATTCATGTATTATTTCATGTTATTAGTCTTTCTCACATTAAGAGTGACTTTTTTTGTTTTTTCACCAGTGGTGGACCACCATAAGCGTTTTTTCGGCTTTTATTTCTAACATTTCTAGTGTCCTATCTGTAATTATTTCATTACTGTTCACAAGCAACTCTATTTCTTCTCATGTGACAAAAGTGGAAATTCCTTAACATAAAGAGAAACAGTAATGGGCCTAACACACTCCCTTGAGGGACTCCAATATTCCAGAATTCTTGATCTAAAAGATGTTCCACCATACTGTTTGAGTTACTTGATGTCTAGGATATCTGTACCCTCTGTCTCCTAAACCATTTATTTACAGCCCATTTTTCCAAATGCTTTAAGTTTATCTACAAGAATTTCATGATCAACTGTGACAGATACTCTACTGAGGTCTGTGGAAATGCCTGATACTTGTTCTCCTTTATCTAGAGCCCCTAAAACTACTTTTACGAATTTTGCTATAGCAGCTTTATTGCCCTTTTCAGGTCTGAAACAAATCTGTTCATTCCACAGAAGTTGGTCAGTATGTTTTTCATGGTAGTTTCCAATTTTTTTGAAAAATAAACATCCAATACAAGACTACCAATGGAAGTTGTAAGGGAAAAGAAGAATTTCAGGAAGAAGAAAGGTTTAAGAAATATCATGGGATAGATTCATACCAACTATGGAAAATGATCTACAAAGTAAACAGGTGGCCTATCAACCCACGAAAAAATTTAACAAGCAAGAAAGAAATTCTCCAAATTGTCAAAGATAAAGAGACTTGGGTAAAACACTACCAACTTCAAGGGACTGATGTATATGGGAAACAGGATAAATGACAGCTTCAAAGGATTAAGGAGACTAGCATGCGCATCAAGGAGATGACATCACATTTGATGAGATACAGAGAATCCAGAAACAGTTGAAAAACAGAAAAGATTCTGGGCCTGATGGTGGAAACTCTTTAAATATAGAAGATTAAAGTTACAACTAAGGCTCTTACACACATCAAGAGAATGCTGGCAAATACGGGTGGTACATGGCTCTGACAGCAGAGGTGACATGACTACAAGCAAGGAAGAAAAATGCATGTTAGAACAATAGAGGAATAAAACTACTAAATGGTTCTTACAAACTCTACACAAGAATTACTGACAATAGAATGAAAAAGATAGCTAATTCCCTCCCAGGGGAGGTGCAAAATTACTTTAGAAAATATCTATCTTGTAGTCTGCACCTATAGCTGAGTGGTCAGCACGATGGACTGCCATACTAAGGGGTCTGGGTCCGATTCCCAGTTGGGTCGGAGATTTTCTCCACTCAGGGACTAGGTGTTGTGCTGTCTTCATCATCATCATCTCACCCACATCGACGCGCAAGTAGCCAAACTGGCGTCAAATCAAAATACTTGCACCAAGTGACCGGTCTACCCGATGGGAGGCCCTAGCTACCTAACATTTGATGTAATTGATACTGTGGTGAAAATGTTACTATTGCACACCAGTTAATTGAAAGACGATGAGAACACTAACTCCAAACTCACATTACAGTCACAGATTATGGAAAAGTTTGTCAGTAGAGGCAACAGAAGAAAGCTTTAGAACATCACAGAATAAAGCGAACATCTAAGACATTTAACACAAGTAACAGAAGATCTGTACCAGCACACAGAAATTGTAAGAAATACAGATAAATAGAATGCAGGATCAATAAATAACAACAGATAATTGCAACAATGGTGTAGCCTTTCATCTACTACACTTAGTATATTAATGGGAAGTTAAATAATGTACCACATTAACACCAAGACACAGACACATACACACATAAAAACTCTGCCCTTGCCCATGACCAAATAACGATTCAGAAGACAAAAAATGAGCTCTGGTTTGTAATACAACATCTACGTCAAGTATGTATGAATTATAAACCAAAAATGTCAGTAAAATTACTGAAGTAACAGAGTCCAAAGGTAAATTTCCAGGATCCTCCAAAATAGTGCTTGGGGAACAATTATTACAACTGTTGTCATACTTCCAGCTGTTATGCTGTAACATTAGCAGTGAATATGAAAATAACTTCCGAATGATATGTGTCACAAAACACAGAAGACTAGATAATAAGACAAGGAAGTATGTAAAGATAGAGTTTACAAAATAATAACTACACCTATTCTAATACAGGGAAGTGAATATTGGGCATTAACTAAGAAAGATAAAAGAAGAATACAGTCAGCCGAAATGAAACTTTTAATGGAAGTTAAGGGATCAAATATAAAATTACATTACAAGAAAAGAACTTAACGCATTCTGTTGTAAATGGCAAAACAGAACTAGGGTACATAAAATGGAAAAAAACGTCTCATCTCAACAGAATGAGTGAATACAGGTTAGTTCTACATCTGCATGTGTAATCTGCAAATCACTGTGAAGTGCATAGCACAGGGTACATCCCATTGTACCGGTTCCATTCATATAAAGTGCAGGAAGAATGACTGTTTCAATACCTCTGTGCATCCAGTAATTATTCTGATCTTATCCTCATGGTCCCTATGTTAACGATATCATAGGGAATTGTAGTATCTTCCCAGAATAGTTAATAATTAGTTAAACAAGTAATTATTTATGAACTGGTATGAAAGCGAGTTGTAGGACGACTAAGGAGCAGAGGACTTCATTGAAGACAGAAAGGCTGGATATCCACTCCATGAAGTGAAGAAGAAGAATAAGGAAGTTTCTGAAGCTCTTCCTAGACTATGCAATAAAACTGTAAAATATTTAGTCCAGTTCAAAATTTTGGATGGTCAGGACACTGCTTGAGTGGTGACTGCTCAACGTCATTTCAAACAGAAAATAATATGGGTGAAAAATTGATACAAGAAGTGTTCAAAATTCACTCACAATAACTTATTTAGAACACTGGGGCTGAACGAGGTAAGGGACTAACAGATTACACTATGCACTGAGGGCCCAACATTTGTTTTGTTGAATCATACACAATGCCCAAAATGGGAGACAATGAATGTTTCAAATTTAAAGGAACGTGTGCAACTTCTTATCATAATATGCAACATGAAACTAAACTGGTTACCACACCTGATAGACCTAAGAACAAAGCAAAAATTACCTGTACATTTTGAAATGCCTCAGCAGGTATAGGAGAGGACAAAAATATGGAAACACAACGAGAAATTCGTCATTGAACAAAAATGCAGATGCTAATCTACACTGTGTTTATTGATCATGACCAGTACCTGTGACATGTCCTCAGTACATTACAAACGTCGGCGATTTCAGAACAGTGTTCTGTGTAATTGTTAGTGCATTGTTTCAGAGCTCTGTGCATTCAAACATGAGCAAATTATTGGTGTACATATGGAGGATGCTTCCATAACAAATACAGCTGAAGTGTTTGGTGTTTCAAGAGGGACCACATCAAATTTTAGACCGTATGCGAGGAAAATGTAAAAAAAACATCATCAGCTAATTCACAGCGTGGACAAATTAGGTGTAGAGTGATCGTCATGGATGGGACTGTTTGCTGCATATTGCTCAACATTTTTCTGTAAAATAAAACATAGTTTGAACTAAGTATTCACTTGAAACAGTCAGACTATCCCATTTTGAAATAAATCGATCTAGTGGGTCCTTTTATGACTATTTCTCATTATTCTGATGGCTCGTTTTGGCAGTTTGAATACATTTTCTACATTATGCGCTCTCACATACCAAAATATTGGGTCTCAACTGCTGATCTGGAGTATGTTGTTCTTGCACTTGAGCTATTACATAGTGTGTTTAATAATCATGAGGCATATCATGCTGTGTTAATTATTTTTCCAGGTACTCCAGTGTGTTCATTTTAGTTCTTGATCAACATAAATACCTAAAAAATTGTTGCCAGCTACACTCTCTATGGTATTATTATGTACTTTAAGTTTTGTTATATTAAGTTCTTTATTCATGTATTATTTCATGTTATTAGTCTTTCTCACATTAAGAGTGACTTTTTTTGTTTTTTCACCAGTGGTGGACCACCATAAGCGTTTTTTCGGCTTTTATTTCTAACATTTCTAGTGTCCTATCTGTAATTATTTCATTACTGTTCACAAGCAACTCTATTTCTTCTCATGTGACAAAAGTGGAAATTCCTTAACATAAAGAGAAACAGTATTGGGCCTAACACACTCCCTTGAGGGACTCCAATATTCCAGAATTCTTGATCTAAAAGATGTTCCACCATACTGTTTGAGTTACTTGATGTCTGGGATATCTGTACCCTCTGTCTCCTAAACCATTTATTTACAGCCCATTTTTCCAAATGCTTTAAGTTTATCTACAAGAATTTCATGATCAACTGTGACAGATACTCTACTGAGGTCTGTGGAAATGCCTGATACTTGTTCTCCTTTATCTAGAGCCCCTAAAACTACTTTTATGAATTTTGCTATAGCAGCTTTATTGCCCTTTTCAGGTCTGAAACAAATCTGTTCATTCCACAGAAGTTGGTCAGTATGTTTTTCACGGTAGTTTCCAATTTTTTTGAAAAATAAACATCCAATACAAGACTACCAATGGAAGTTGTAAGGGAAAAGAAGAATTTCAGGAAGAAGAAAGGTTTAAGAAATATCATGGGATAGATTCATACCAACTATGGAAAATGATCTACAAAGTAAACAGGTGGCCTATCAACCCACGAAAAAATTTAACAAGCAAGAAAGAAATTCTCCAAATTGTCAAAGATAAAGAGACTTGGGTAAAACACTACCAACTTCAAGGGACTGATGTATATGGGAAACAGGATAAATGACAGCTTCAAAGGATTAAGGAGACTAGCATGCGTATCAAGGAGATGACATCACATTTGATGAGATACAGAGAATCCAGAAACAGTTGAAAAACAGAAAAGATTCTGGGCCTGATGGTGGAAACTCTTTAAATATAGAAGATTAAAGTTACAACTAAGGCTCTTACACACATCAAGAGAATGCTGGTAAATACGGGTGGTACATGGCTCTGACAGCAGAGGTGACATGACTCTACAAGCAAGGAAGAAAAATGCATGTTAGAACAATAGAGGAATAAAACTACTAAATGGTTCTTACAAACTCTACACAAGAATTACTGACAATAGAATGAAAAAGATAGCTAATTCCCTCCCAGGGGAGGTGCAAAATTACTTTAGAAAATATCTATCTTGTAGTCTGCACCTATAGCTGAGTGGTCAGCACGATGGACTGCCATACTAAGGGGTCTGGGTCCGATTCCCAGTTGGGTCGGAGATTTTCTCCACTCAGGGACTAGGTGTTGTGCTGTCTTCATCATCATCATCTCACCCACATCGACGCGCAAGTAGCCAAACTGGCGTCAAATCAAAATACTTGCACCAAGTGACCGGTCTACCCGATGGGAGGCCCTAGCTACCTAACATTTGATGTAATTGATACTGTGGTGAAAATGTTACTATTGCACACCAGTTAATTGAAAGACGATGAGAACACTAACTCCAAACTCACATTACAGTCACAGATTATGGAAAAGTTTGTCAGTAGAGGCAACAGAAGAAAGCTTTAGAACATCACAGAATAAAGCGAACATCTAAGACATTTAACACAAGTAACAGAAGATCTGTACCAGCACACAGAAATTGTAAGAAATACAGATAAATAGAATGCAGGATCAATAAATAACAACAGATAATTGCAACAATGGTGTAGCCTTTCATCTACTACACTTAGTATATTAATGGGAAGTTAAATAATGTACCACATTAATACCAAGACACAGACACATACACACATAAAAACTCTGCCCTTGCCCATGACCAAATAACGATTCAGAAGACAAAAAATGAGCTCTGGTTTGTAATACAACATCTACGTCAAGTATGTATGAATTATAAACCAAAAATGTCAGTAAAATTACTGAAGTAACAGAGTCCAAAGGTAAATTTCCAGGATCCTCCAAAATAGTGCTTGGGGAACAATTATTACAACTGTTGTCATACTTCCAGCTGTTATACTGTAACATTAGCAGTGAATATGAAAATAACTTCCGAATGATATGTGTCACAAAACACAGAAGACTAGATAATAAGACAAGGAAGTATGTAAAGATAGAGTTTACAAAATAATAACTACACCTATTCTAATACAGGGAAGTGAATATTGGGCATTAACTAAGAAAGATAAAAGAAGAATACAGTCAGCCGAAATGAAACTTTTAATGGAAGTTAAGGGATCAAATATAAAATTACATTACAAGAAAAGAACTTAACGCATTCTGTTGTAAATGGCAAAACAGAACTAGGGTACATAAAATGGAAAAAAACGTCTCATCTCAACAGAATGAGTGAATACAGGTTAGTTCTACATCTGCATGTGTAATCTGCAAATCACTGTGAAGTGCATAGCACAGGGTACATCCCATTGTACCGGTTCCATTCATATAAAGTGCAGGAAGAATGACTGTTTCAATACCTCTGTGCATCCAGTAATTATTCTGATCTTATCCTCATGGTCCCTATGTTAACGATATCATAGGGAATTGTAGTATCTTCCCAGAATAGTTAATAATTAGTTAAACAAGTAATTATTTATGAACTGGTATGAAAGCGAGTTGTAGGACGACTAAGGAGCAGAGGACTTCATTGAAGACAGAAAGGCTGGATATCCACTCCATGAAGTGAAGAAGAAGAATAAGGAAGTTTCTGAAGCTCTTCCTAGACTATGCAATAAAACTGTACAATATTTAGTCCAGTTCAAAATTTTGGATGGTCAGGACACTGCTTGAGTGGTGACTGCTCAACGTCATTTCAAACAGAAAATAATATGGGTGAAAAATTGATACAAGAAGTGTTCAAAATTCACTCACAATAACTTATTTAGAACACTGGGGCTGAACGAGGTAAGGGACTAACAGATTACACTATGCACTGAGGGCCCAACATTTGTTTTGTTGAATCATACACAATGCCCAAAATGGGAGACAATGAATGTTTCAAATTTAAAGGAACGTGTGCAACTTCTTATCATAATATGCAACATGAAACTAAACTGGTTACCACACCTGATAGACCTAAGAACAAAGCAAAAATTACCTGTACATTTTGAAATGCCTCAGCAGGTATAGGAGAGGACAAAAATATGGAAACACAACGAGAAATTCGTCATTGAACAAAAATGCAGATGCTAATCTACACTGTGTTTATTGATCATGACCAGTACCTGTGACATGTCCTCAGTACATTACAAACGTCGGCGATTTCAGAACAGTGTTCTGTGTAATTGTTAGTGCATTGTTTCAGAGCTCTGTGCATTCAAACATGAGCAAATTATTGGTGTACATATGGAGGATGCTTCCATAACAAATACAGCTGAAGTGTTTGGTGTTTCAAGAGGGACCACATCAAATTTTAGACCGTATGCGAGGAAAATGTAAAAAAAACATCATCAGCTAATTCACAGCGTGGACAAATTAGGTGTAGAGTGATCGTCATGGATGGGACTGTTTGCTGCATATTGCTCAACATTTTTCTGTAAAATAAAACATAGTTTGAACTAAGTATTCACTTGAAACAGTCAGACTATCCCATTTTGAAATAAATCGATCTAGTGGGTCCTTTTATGACTATTTCTCATTATTCTGATGGCTCGTTTTGGCAGTTTGAATACATTTTCTACATTATGCGCTCTCACATACCAAAATATTGGGTCTCAACTGCTGATCTGGAGTATGTTGTTCTTGCACTTGAGCTATTACATAGTGTGTTTAATAATCATGAGGCATATCATGCTGTGTTAATTATTTTTCCAGGTACTCCAGTGTGTTCATTTTAGTTCTTGATCAACATAAATACCTAAAAAATTGTTGCCAGCTACACTCTCTATGGTATTATTATGTACTTTAAGTTTTGTTATATTAAGTTCTTTATTCATGTATTATTTCATGTTATTAGTCTTTCTCACATTAAGAGTGACTTTTTTTGTTTTTTCACCAGTGGTGGACCACCATAAGCGTTTTTTCGGCTTTTATTTCTAACATTTCTAGTGTCCTATCTGTAATTATTTCATTACTGTTCACAAGCAACTCTATTTCTTCTCATGTGACAAAAGTGGAAATTCCTTAACATAAAGAGAAACAGTATTGGGCCTAACACACTCCCTTGAGGGACTCCAATATTCCAGAATTCTTGATCTAAAAGATGTTCCACCATACTGTTTGAGTTACTTGATGTCTGGGATATCTGTACCCTCTGTCTCCTAAACCATTTATTTACAGCCCATTTTTCCAAATGCTTTAAGTTTATCTACAAGAATTTCATGATCAACTGTGACAGATACTCTACTGAGGTCTGTGGAAATGCCTGATACTTGTTCTCCTTTATCTAGAGCCCCTAAAACTACTTTTATGAATTTTGCTATAGCAGCTTTATTGCCCTTTTCAGGTCTGAAACAAATCTGTTCATTCCACAGAAGTTGGTCAGTATGTTTTTCACGGTAGTTTCCAATTTTTTTGAAAAATAAACATCCAATACAAGACTACCAATGGAAGTTGTAAGGGAAAAGAAGAATTTCAGGAAGAAGAAAGGTTTAAGAAATATCATGGGATAGATTCATACCAACTATGGAAAATGATCTACAAAGTAAACAGGTGGCCTATCAACCCACGAAAAAATTTAACAAGCAAGAAAGAAATTCTCCAAATTGTCAAAGATAAAGAGACTTGGGTAAAACACTACCAACTTCAAGGGACTGATGTATATGGGAAACAGGATAAATGACAGCTTCAAAGGATTAAGGAGACTAGCATGCGTATCAAGGAGATGACATCACATTTGATGAGATACAGAGAATCCAGAAACAGTTGAAAAACAGAAAAGATTCTGGGCCTGATGGTGGAAACTCTTTAAATATAGAAGATTAAAGTTACAACTAAGGCTCTTACACACATCAAGAGAATGCTGGTAAATACGGGTGGTACATGGCTCTGACAGCAGAGGTGACATGACTCTACAAGCAAGGAAGAAAAATGCATGTTAGAACAATAGAGGAATAAAACTACTAAATGGTTCTTACAAACTCTACACAAGAATTACTGACAATAGAATGAAAAAGATAGCTAATTCCCTCCCAGGGGAGGTGCAAAATTACTTTAGAAAATATCTATCTTGTAGTCTGCACCTATAGCTGAGTGGTCAGCACGATGGACTGCCATACTAAGGGGTCTGGGTCCGATTCCCAGTTGGGTCGGAGATTTTCTCCACTCAGGGACTAGGTGTTGTGCTGTCTTCATCATCATCATCTCACCCACATCGACGCGCAAGTAGCCAAACTGGCGTCAAATCAAAATACTTGCACCAAGTGACCGGTCTACCCGATGGGAGGCCCTAGCTACCTAACATTTGATGTAATTGATACTGTGGTGAAAATGTTACTATTGCACACCAGTTAATTGAAAGACGATGAGAACACTAACTCCAAACTCACATTACAGTCACAGATTATGGAAAAGTTTGTCAGTAGAGGCAACAGAAGAAAGCTTTAGAACATCACAGAATAAAGCGAACATCTAAGACATTTAACACAAGTAACAGAAGATCTGTACCAGCACACAGAAATTGTAAGAAATACAGATAAATAGAATGCAGGATCAATAAATAACAACAGATAATTGCAACAATGGTGTAGCCTTTCATCTACTACACTTAGTATATTAATGGGAAGTTAAATAATGTACCACATTAATACCAAGACACAGACACATACACACATAAAAACTCTGCCCTTGCCCATGACCAAATAACGATTCAGAAGACAAAAAATGAGCTCTGGTTTGTAATACAACATCTACGTCAAGTATGTATGAATTATAAACCAAAAATGTCAGTAAAATTACTGAAGTAACAGAGTCCAAAGGTAAATTTCCAGGATCCTCCAAAATAGTGCTTGGGGAACAATTATTACAACTGTTGTCATACTTCCAGCTGTTATACTGTAACATTAGCAGTGAATATGAAAATAACTTCCGAATGATATGTGTCACAAAACACAGAAGACTAGATAATAAGACAAGGAAGTATGTAAAGATAGAGTTTACAAAATAATAACTACACCTATTCTAATACAGGGAAGTGAATATTGGGCATTAACTAAGAAAGATAAAAGAAGAATACAGTCAGCCGAAATGAAACTTTTAATGGAAGTTAAGGGATCAAATATAAAATTACATTACAAGAAAAGAACTTAACGCATTCTGTTGTAAATGGCAAAACAGAACTAGGGTACATAAAATGGAAAAAAACGTCTCATCTCAACAGAATGAGTGAATACAGGTTAGTTCTACATCTGCATGTGTAATCTGCAAATCACTGTGAAGTGCATAGCACAGGGTACATCCCATTGTACCGGTTCCATTCATATAAAGTGCAGGAAGAATGACTGTTTCAATACCTCTGTGCATCCAGTAATTATTCTGATCTTATCCTCATGGTCCCTATGTTAACGATATCATAGGGAATTGTAGTATCTTCCCAGAATAGTTAATAATTAGTTAAACAAGTAATTATTTATGAACTGGTATGAAAGCGAGTTGTAGGACGACTAAGGAGCAGAGGACTTCATTGAAGACAGAAAGGCTGGATATCCACTCCATGAAGTGAAGAAGAAGAATAAGGAAGTTTCTGAAGCTCTTCCTAGACTATGCAATAAAACTGTACAATATTTAGTCCAGTTCAAAATTTTGGATGGTCAGGACACTGCTTGAGTGGTGACTGCTCAACGTCATTTCAAACAGAAAATAATATGGGTGAAAAATTGATACAAGAAGTGTTCAAAATTCACTCACAATAACTTATTTAGAACACTGGGGCTGAACGAGGTAAGGGACTAACAGATTACACTATGCACTGAGGGCCCAACATTTGTTTTGTTGAATCATACACAATGCCCAAAATGGGAGACAATGAATGTTTCAAATTTAAAGGAACGTGTGCAACTTCTTATCATAATATGCAACATGAAACTAAACTGGTTACCACACCTGATAGACCTAAGAACAAAGCAAAAATTACCTGTACATTTTGAAATGCCTCAGCAGGTATAGGAGAGGACAAAAATATGGAAACACAACGAGAAATTCGTCATTGAACAAAAATGCAGATGCTAATCTACACTGTGTTTATTGATCATGACCAGTACCTGTGACATGTCCTCAGTACATTACAAACGTCGGCGATTTCAGAACAGTGTTCTGTGTAATTGTTAGTGCATTGTTTCAGAGCTCTGTGCATTCAAACATGAGCAAATTATTGGTGTACATATGGAGGATGCTTCCATAACAAATACAGCTGAAGTGTTTGGTGTTTCAAGAGGGACCACATCAAATTTTAGACCGTATGCGAGGAAAATGTAAAAAAAACATCATCAGCTAATTCACAGCGTGGACAAATTAGGTGTAGAGTGATCGTCATGGATGGGACTGTTTGCTGCATATTGCTCAACATTTTTCTGTAAAATAAAACATAGTTTGAACTAAGTATTCACTTGAAACAGTCAGACTATCCCATTTTGAAATAAATCGATCTAGTGGGTCCTTTTATGACTATTTCTCATTATTCTGATGGCTCGTTTTGGCAGTTTGAATACATTTTCTACATTATGCGCTCTCACATACCAAAATATTGGGTCTCAACTGCTGATCTGGAGTATGTTGTTCTTGCACTTGAGCTATTACATAGTGTGTTTAATAATCATGAGGCATATCATGCTGTGTTAATTATTTTTCCAGGTACTCCAGTGTGTTCATTTTAGTTCTTGATCAACATAAATACCTAAAAAATTGTTGCCAGCTACACTCTCTATGGTATTATTATGTACTTTAAGTTTTGTTATATTAAGTTCTTTATTCATGTATTATTTCATGTTATTAGTCTTTCTCACATTAAGAGTGACTTTTTTTGTTTTTTCACCAGTGGTGGACCACCATAAGCGTTTTTTCGGCTTTTATTTCTAACATTTCTAGTGTCCTATCTGTAATTATTTCATTACTGTTCACAAGCAACTCTATTTCTTCTCATGTGACAAAAGTGGAAATTCCTTAACATAAAGAGAAACAGTATTGGGCCTAACACACTCCCTTGAGGGACTCCAATATTCCAGAATTCTTGATCTAAAAGATGTTCCACCATACTGTTTGAGTTACTTGATGTCTGGGATATCTGTACCCTCTGTCTCCTAAACCATTTATTTACAGCCCATTTTTCCAAATGCTTTAAGTTTATCTACAAGAATTTCATGATCAACTGTGACAGATACTCTACTGAGGTCTGTGGAAATGCCTGATACTTGTTCTCCTTTATCTAGAGCCCCTAAAACTACTTTTATGAATTTTGCTATAGCAGCTTTATTGCCCTTTTCAGGTCTGAAACAAATCTGTTCATTCCACAGAAGTTGGTCAGTATGTTTTTCACGGTAGTTTCCAATTTTTTTGAAAAATAAACATCCAATACAAGACTACCAATGGAAGTTGTAAGGGAAAAGAAGAATTTCAGGAAGAAGAAAGGTTTAAGAAATATCATGGGATAGATTCATACCAACTATGGAAAATGATCTACAAAGTAAACAGGTGGCCTATCAACCCACGAAAAAATTTAACAAGCAAGAAAGAAATTCTCCAAATTGTCAAAGATAAAGAGACTTGGGTAAAACACTACCAACTTCAAGGGACTGATGTATATGGGAAACAGGATAAATGACAGCTTCAAAGGATTAAGGAGACTAGCATGCGTATCAAGGAGATGACATCACATTTGATGAGATACAGAGAATCCAGAAACAGTTGAAAAACAGAAAAGATTCTGGGCCTGATGGTGGAAACTCTTTAAATATAGAAGATTAAAGTTACAACTAAGGCTCTTACACACATCAAGAGAATGCTGGTAAATACGGGTGGTACATGGCTCTGACAGCAGAGGTGACATGACTCTACAAGCAAGGAAGAAAAATGCATGTTAGAACAATAGAGGAATAAAACTACTAAATGGTTCTTACAAACTCTACACAAGAATTACTGACAATAGAATGAAAAAGATAGCTAATTCCCTCCCAGGGGAGGTGCAAAATTACTTTAGAAAATATCTATCTTGTAGTCTGCACCTATAGCTGAGTGGTCAGCACGATGGACTGCCATACTAAGGGGTCTGGGTCCGATTCCCAGTTGGGTCGGAGATTTTCTCCACTCAGGGACTAGGTGTTGTGCTGTCTTCATCATCATCATCTCACCCACATCGACGCGCAAGTAGCCAAACTGGCGTCAAATCAAAATACTTGCACCAAGTGACCGGTCTACCCGATGGGAGGCCCTAGCTACCTAACATTTGATGTAATTGATACTGTGGTGAAAATGTTACTATTGCACACCAGTTAATTGAAAGACGATGAGAACACTAACTCCAAACTCACATTACAGTCACAGATTATGGAAAAGTTTGTCAGTAGAGGCAACAGAAGAAAGCTTTAGAACATCACAGAATAAAGCGAACATCTAAGACATTTAACACAAGTAACAGAAGATCTGTACCAGCACACAGAAATTGTAAGAAATACAGATAAATAGAATGCAGGATCAATAAATAACAACAGATAATTGCAACAATGGTGTAGCCTTTCATCTACTACACTTAGTATATTAATGGGAAGTTAAATAATGTACCACATTAATACCAAGACACAGACACATACACACATAAAAACTCTGCCCTTGCCCATGACCAAATAACGATTCAGAAGACAAAAAATGAGCTCTGGTTTGTAATACAACATCTACGTCAAGTATGTATGAATTATAAACCAAAAATGTCAGTAAAATTACTGAAGTAACAGAGTCCAAAGGTAAATTTCCAGGATCCTCCAAAATAGTGCTTGGGGAACAATTATTACAACTGTTGTCATACTTCCAGCTGTTATACTGTAACATTAGCAGTGAATATGAAAATAACTTCCGAATGATATGTGTCACAAAACACAGAAGACTAGATAATAAGACAAGGAAGTATGTAAAGATAGAGTTTACAAAATAATAACTACACCTATTCTAATACAGGGAAGTGAATATTGGGCATTAACTAAGAAAGATAAAAGAAGAATACAGTCAGCCGAAATGAAACTTTTAATGGAAGTTAAGGGATCAAATATAAAATTACATTACAAGAAAAGAACTTAACGCATTCTGTTGTAAATGGCAAAACAGAACTAGGGTACATAAAATGGAAAAAAACGTCTCATCTCAACAGAATGAGTGAATACAGGTTAGTTCTACATCTGCATGTGTAATCTGCAAATCACTGTGAAGTGCATAGCACAGGGTACATCCCATTGTACCGGTTCCATTCATATAAAGTGCAGGAAGAATGACTGTTTCAATACCTCTGTGCATCCAGTAATTATTCTGATCTTATCCTCATGGTCCCTATGTTAACGATATCATAGGGAATTGTAGTATCTTCCCAGAATAGTTAATAATTAGTTAAACAAGTAATTATTTATGAACTGGTATGAAAGCGAGTTGTAGGACGACTAAGGAGCAGAGGACTTCATTGAAGACAGAAAGGCTGGATATCCACTCCATGAAGTGAAGAAGAAGAATAAGGAAGTTTCTGAAGCTCTTCCTAGACTATGCAATAAAACTGTACAATATTTAGTCCAGTTCAAAATTTTGGATGGTCAGGACACTGCTTGAGTGGTGACTGCTCAACGTCATTTCAAACAGAAAATAATATGGGTGAAAAATTGATACAAGAAGTGTTCAAAATTCACTCACAATAACTTATTTAGAACACTGGGGCTGAACGAGGTAAGGGACTAACAGATTACACTATGCACTGAGGGCCCAACATTTGTTTTGTTGAATCATACACAATGCCCAAAATGGGAGACAATGAATGTTTCAAATTTAAAGGAATGTGTGCAACTTCTTATCATAATATGCAACATGAAACTAAACTGGTTACCACACCTGATAGACCTAAGAACAAAGCAAAAACTACCTGTACATTTTGAAATGCCTCAGCAGGTATAGGAGAGGACAAAAATATGGAAACACAACGAGAAATTCGTCATTGAACAAAAATGCAGATGCTAATCTACACTGTGTTTATTGATCATGACCAGTACCTGTGACATGTCCTCAGTACATTACAAGCGTCGGCGATTTCAGAACAGTGTTCTGTGTAATTGTTAGTGCATTGTTTCAGAGCTCTGTGCATTCAAACATGAGCAAATTATTGGTGTACATATGGAGGATGCTTCCATAACAAATACAGCTGAAGTGTTTGGTGTTTCAAGAGGGACCACATCAAATTTTATACCGTATGCGAGGAAAATGTAAAAAAACATCATCAGCTAATTCACAGCGTGGACAAATTAGGTGTAGAGTGATCGTCATGGATGTTATTGAAGGAGACTGTGACGGAAACTGCGAGGGTTGGAACTTAAATAATGGCAACTATTTATTCACAACCGATACAAAAGAGTTACTTGTTTGCACCTCTTACTGCCCTTCAAAGAAGTCACCAGCGTTATGTAAAACGCGTTGCCAGGGATTTGAAAGGCTTAGTATACCGTTGGCAGAGCCTGTTCTGTTGATGGTGTGAATGGAGCGGTCTAATGTTATAGTGGTTCTCGTGTACAACTGTGATGTGTTATCCTAACACATAACATTCCTGCGTGGCAGACCGTCAATGCAGAGTATTACTGTTCGTTTTTGGAGGCTCACCTGCGACCAGCTTTGCGAAAGAAGTGGAGACACTTCCTGTACAACCCACCCACCATTTTGCATGACAACAGAACAGGCTGTGCTTGCGGTATACCACGCCTACCACATCGCTGGCAACGGGTTCTACACAATGCTGGTGACTACTTTGAAGGACAGTAACAAGTGCAAACATGTAACTCTGTTGTATCGATTGTGAAAAAATAGTTGGCACTATTTAAGTTCCAACCGTTGTAAGAGGATGACAGATGCAACAGTCATTACAGAATCAAATGTTGCACTCACGAACACTGGCAGCTCTATAACAACATGAAGGGAACTCCATAAACAGGAAATTGGAAGGAGAGCTGGAATTCCAAAACCAGTCCTCAGTGAGACGAATGTCCGTAACAGGGAAACATGGTGTTGAAGCTATAAAACTTTGACTGTGGAGCAACGGAAGAATTCCAACTTCTAGCAGAGTTTACGTCTCTGGAGTGAAACATGATGGTGGTTCGGTGATGATATGTGCAACCATATCGTGGTATCTATCAAACCCACGGTACTCTGCAAGATCGCGTTGCCGCTAAGGATTATGTGACCATTTTGGCTGATTAGGTCCCATGGTCCCAAGGTTCAATATTTGTTCCCCAATAGCAGTGGCCTAGCTTGGTTGTAAATGTTGGGGAGACTCTGCAGTTATTATACGGAAACAAAATTGTACAATAAACAATAATTTAAACAAATCAAACAAAATACATAAGATAAAACAACAACAACTACTACTACTAATACTACCACTACCACTACCACTGCCACTAATAATAATAATAATAATAATAATAATAACTAATTAACTTGCCGGCCGGAATGGCCGAGCGATTCAAGGCGGTACAGTCTGGAACCGCGCGACCGCTACGATCGCAGGTTTGAATCCTGCCTCTGGCATGGATGTGTGTGATGTCCTTAGGTTACCTAGTTTAAGTAGTTCTAAGTCTAGGGGACTGATGACCTCAGAAGATAAGTCCCATAGTGTTCAGAGTCATATGAACCATTTTTGAATAACTAACTTGTTCAAAAAACGATGACAAATTTGTAGAACTCCAGCAGCAAGATAAGAAGCACTTACATTTTCTTGTACACAAGTGCAATGCGCCTGTCTTTTGTTTCCACAAATATGTCTATAACTCGGTCTACAAAGATCTGATCACTGGATAGCTCTCCAAGTAGTGTCTTTTCTATTGCTAACGTGCTCAAAAACGACAGCCGGATGCTGGACATTGAATTCCTTAAATAATTCTTCACTCGTTTAAGAGTACTCATGGTTCATTCACTGCTTGCTGTAGTTGCAGGTAGGGTCAAAACTAAACGCAGGAACTTCATTGTTTCTTCATAAACACAGTCTGTATCATTGTTGACTATGTACTTTAAGAGGATTCTTGGAGATAAGTGTTTTTTCTCATCAACGTGTATGTTACACAGTTCATTTTCAAGTTGTTCTTGTTTGAAAAGAGGGTACTGTTCTAATAATTGAAGCAGATTAAGCTCTGGGAATTCTTTTTGATAGTTTGGGAAACACTTTTCGTTCAAAAGTTCAACAAACTGAATTTGGGGAAAGTTTTGTAACCTTCTGTGAATCTCATCAATTTGCTAATCCAGTACCTCGTAAGTTAGTGCCCTGAGAGATGTCTTTTGACTGTCACAGAATAAGTTGTCATTCAAACACAAGCTGCATTCAATACATTCATCAATGAATGTTTCCGTTCTTAATTGTCGTAAGTCCTCAAAACAGTTCTTATTTTGTCGTGGCAAGCAGTAATACTGACAGATTTTGACTGAAGAACATTAAAGAGATGATCAACATAAACAAAGCTCTCTTGGTAGAAGCAAAGCAAGTAGACAAACGTAGGATCATCCATCTGTCGTTTCATTCCCACAGCAAAGCTCAAAGATTCTGGGACCCACCGAATGCCTATCATCAATTATATAATTAAAAGCACTATATAGCCCTGAGAAATGACTAGATGTTGCTGAAAGTGCCCTGGAACGAAAGTTGCAGCGAGTGTTTCTTTCATGTGGCTATTTAAATCCTTTGTCAGTTAGCAGTACAGTACGTTTTGACGATTTGCTGAAAAACGAATGGAATGCAGTAAGATCACTTACAAACATGCGTACTTGTCATAAGATTTTGGAGGCATGTAACAGTACGAAATCCAGTTGGGGTGCATAATAATGAATAAACAGCTCATAGGGACAGAACTGCCTCACCAATTGTTGTCGTCCTCTTTCTCTGCTCGCCATTACTGAAGCGCCATCATATGTTTGACTAATCACTTTTTCTTCCACATTCCATTCTTTCAATACTGAATGAATAATGTTTGACAAACCTTCAGCACTTTTATCTCCAGAAACATCGTAAAATCCAACGAATGTTTCCTCAATTTTGTCTCCAGTACAGTACCTGAATATTATACTCATTTGACTCTTGCATGGCACGTCTGATGTTTCATCATTCTGAATCGAAATGAAATTGCAGTTCTGAATTTCAGATTTCATTTTCTCATTAACTGCCGGAGTTATCATTCCTATTACATCATTCTGTATATCTGGAGAAGTTCCTTTAAAGGTTGAAGATCATGACAGATGGTCTCGGAATAACTGCTCTCCTTGAGCTTGTAAATAAAAAAATTTCAGATAGTTACCTTTTTCGCTGGAGGATTCGTCTTCTCGTTGGCCACGAAAGGCTAGTCCTTGTTTATAAAGAAGTACAATTGCCTGAATAAGACGAGCCAATACTCTCCTGCTGGATGCAACTTGTTTGTCGTATTTTATTGCTATCAGACGAGCGGCTTTAGAAAGGGCGTGCTCAATTCTACTTTTGCCCAGTAACTGAAATGATTCTTTATTCTGCACATGACGTTTTGATACCTGATGCTTTTGTGCTTTCCTGTCAAAGTTATTGTACAAATCATTCCTTTTTTCACCACCAAACAGAAGACATATAAGACAATATAATCTGTTATTAACTGCATTCGCAGTCAGCCAAGCATACTTTTCGTACCAGCCTGTCTGAAAAGGGCGTTTTTGTTTGGCTTCACTTAAAACTACACTGAGTATACGAGTAGGTCGTTTGTCCTTCAATTCGCACTTTTTTAGCACGTTAATGTATAAAAAGGCGTTTTTAATAAAAATACTATAAGGTGTTCAGTTGCTGCCTCACTCATGTTGGCGACACGACGAAAATATGCAATAAAATCACACAAGAATGACTATGAACACAAACAGCGCGACTGTTCACCACCGTGTTAAAAGCCAACATGGAGGCGGCAGAGACTGGTCTCGATACCTGCTAGCAAGTGCAGCGCACCGGCCTTCATGGGAGAGGAGAAGTGGAGGGGAGCCAAGAAAGCCACTAACGCTCAGGCGCAGGGAGGCTGAGACTGACAGCAGTCGAGTCTCAAGCAGGCAGATACACCGACACTCATGGTGCCGGGGGCACGGGCGACAAAACTGATGTCTTCACACGTTTTGTTGCTCTTAGTAGAAAGTTGTTTATATTTTTGTTATGAATTACTATTGCATCTTTTTTAAGCACAAATACAGGGGAGACAAAGCCTCAAAGTCTCTCCTCAAGCTACGCCACTGCCCAATAGCGAAGCTCCCTTTCAAACCGACAAGGCCCCTGTTCACACATCTCGCACCACCCGGGTGTGGTTTTGTGAGCAGGATGATGAGTAGTCGCATCTCCCCTAGCCCCCACAGTCGCCAGATCCCAATGTTACAGAGTTTTTGTGGTCTACTTTGGAGAATGGGGCATGTGATCGCTATCCACTTCCAAAGATCACCGCCTGAACTTAGTACTATTTTACGGAAAGAGTGGTACAAGATTACCTTGAAAACCAAATAGAACCTGTATTAATCCATTCGAAAACTACTGGAAGCTGTTTGTTTGCGAACTGTTTTCCTACACCATATTAGGCATGGTAATATGTTGTGTTGTTGGTGTTTCCACATTTGTGACCACTCCCTGTATGAGTAATTGGCCACATGGGACCAAGCTGTTCTGGATCTGGGCTAAAGAATGTCTCATGAATGTGGATGCATCAGACGTCACAATAGTAAGTCAGAGATGAAACAAACTCTGCCTTGTCATCTTCAGAGAAGCAAAGTGATTTGAATCTTGGCGGAGTGCACGAAATCTCATATATTGAACAGTTTGCTCCTTTCAGTTTCAAGACTGTATCACGATTTTATCGTTATGCGGATACAGTCAGGGTAGTTATTTAGCTATTTTCCCTCACAGATAACAGATCACGATACAGAGGTATACAGAGTCCTGAAGGCAGGGGAGAACATAAGAAGCCATCACATGAGAACGTTTCTAATCTGCTCTGGCTCTTTTAATGCTCTGAAAACTGTACAAAAAATGTCCAGCAGATGAAAAAGTTCAACTATCCGAACTACCTGACAGTAGGTCCAAAATCAGGACAAAGATCCAGCGATATCCTGAATCCTATGAAATTTCAGGTTATGGGGAAACAATGTAGCCAAGAAAGCATTCGAGGAATTACATAGAGGAAACGCTGAGGTTCGATAGCCTGTCCTATTGCATGACACCATCTCATTGTTGGACCAGTGGCATCAGTGACAAGATAACTGCTTGAAAGTGGTAAACAAACAAACTGAGATAAACGAAATTGACCACCCAAGCCTGGTGAACCTCATTCCAGCAACACCAGTAGAAGAAAGTGATGTTCACAAGATTATGAATAAGAAACTGCAGACTGACACACATTTTCCTCTTCTGGTAGGATGGTCCACCATAATTTGAAGCTTGTAGAATACCACTTTTGTTCCAGAACATTTTGACTGCATGTGTTTCTAATGCTGACATAAGATTGGCTGGAGGCCTGTGCATCATACTAGTCAACAATAGTAACAAATTTGTGTTTCAGTTTCTACGAAATAGCTGAGGAGTCCACAACATGCAGACGGCGGCTATATGGGCTGTGTGGCGTGCACTTGGAGATTTTTTACGTCAGAGGGCCCTTGGGAAAACACAGAAAGAGCTTCAGTCTCAAATTGTGCAGGTCGAACACAGGAAAAACGTAGATTCAGGAACTGTCAATATAACTGTTGTATATTGTCATAGCTGTGTTGGGAAAGTACCAGAGCTCCCAGCACTAATAGAAAGCACTGATGCTCAAACAGTTATAGGCACTGAAAACTGTCTAAAGCCAGAGATAAGTTCGACGAAACAACCGGATGTGGCTTCAATTTAAAGCAATAATATTGGCCCAGAATAAGCTGACAAGCACTGTGGTGTAGTGGTTATGATCCTAAAGTACTAAATGTAGGTTTGTGAGTTCAAAACCCACCTCGACTGCATCATTTTAATTCCTATATTCGGTTCGAGTACATTCTAGAAGTATCCACAATTTGACAGAATCATTTTACTGGAATCTTCTGTAGCTGTATACAGGGTGTTACAAAAAGGTACGGCCAAACTTTCAGGAAACATTCCTCACACACAAATAAAGAAAAGATGTTATGTGGACATGTGTTCGGAAACGCTTAATTTCCATGTTAGAGCTCATTTTAGTTTCGTCAGTATGTTCTTCCACCTACGCTCGATGGAGCACGTTATCATGATTTCATATGGGATACTCTATCTGTGCTGCTAGAACATGTGCCTTTACAAGTACGACACAACATGTAGTTCTTGCACGACGGAGCTCCTGCACACTTCAGTCGAAGTGTTCGTACGCTTCTCAACACCAAATTCGGTGACCGATGGATTGGTAGAGGTGGACCAATTCCATGGCCTCCAAGCTCTCCTGACCTCATCCCTCTTGACTTTCATTTATGGGGGCATTTGAAAGCTCTTGTCTACGCAACCCCGGTACCAAAAATAGAGACTCTTCGTGCTCGTACTGTGGACGGCTGTGATACAATACGCCATTCTCCAAGGCTGCATCAGCGCATCAGGGATTCCTTGCGACGGAGGGTGGATGCATATATCCTCGCTAACGGAGGACATTTTGAACATTTCCTATAACAAAGTGTTTGTAGTCACACTGGTACGTTCTGTTGCTGTGTGTTTCCATTCCATGATTAATGTGATTTGAAGAGAAGTAATAAAATGAGCTCTAATATGGAAAGACACATGTCCACATAACATATTTTCTTTCTTTGTGTTTCCTGAACGTTTGGCCGTACCTTTTTGTAACACCCTGTATATACTGTACGTGCTCTGGCCGGAGGTAGTTCGCTCTGCACTCTTGTATGTGCAAGTACTGATTAAACTAAACCTTCGTTAAGTGAAGTTAGTATTTGTCATTCACCTAATTGCACTTTCTTCTACGTGACACTATTCTGGTGGAGGCGCCGGGCATTGGGACTTGTGATAGTGAACATTATCGACGACACAGTGGCTTCTATCTGGCCACAACAGGGCCGCCAGTTACGTGGCGAGAAACCCGAGTTGGATCAATATTCAACAGATCGCAATCTATCGGAGCCAGAAGAAGATCAGGACTTTACGATGACAGCAACAGTGCGCCACCACGTGAGAAATCCTTCCGGGTTCTCTGGTGACGATGGCCAAGATCCAAACAAGTGGCTACAGGTATATGAGCGTGTAGCCATATTTAACAAATGGGATATCACCGTGTGTTTTGGTAATGTATTTTTGTACTTGGAGGGCACTGCCAAACAATGGAATGAGAACAACGAGGAGAAGTTCACAAACTGGGAAGTATTCCAGCTGGAGCTGCGTAAGTATTTCGGCGACACACAACGACAGAAGTGCAAGGCTGAAGATAAACTAAAGGGCAGGGTACAGCGTTCAGGAGAAACTACAGCATCCTACATTCAAGACGTCTTGGAGCTGTGTAAAATAGTGGATCCTAGAATGACGGAGGAAGATAAGGTTGTGCATGTCATGAAGGAGGTTTCAACAGCAGACAACTTCATAAAATGGTGCCAGTATATCGAGACAATGCGTCAAAAACGAATTACACGCAAGAAGTTTGAACGGCTTCCAAACGACGTATCGGTGTCTGTGGTGAAGGAACGAACTGATTTCGCAAGTGTTCTTCGTCAGATAGTCAGAGAGGAAGTTCAGAAGGCATTTGGATTGCAAGGCGAGCAATAAACCGAGACGCTTCAAGAGGTCATAAGGGAGGAAGTGGAACAGACATTGAACGCAATCTCACATCCTTCATTTCCCTTTAAAAGGGTAAAAAAAATCGAGACCCGGGTGAAGTTACGTTCCTACAATGCAGCATGAGGAACCTGTTTCGGCACCAAGGAGACTGACGTCTGGAGGACCCAGAATAACCAACCAGTAGGTTTCCACTACGGACGACCAGGATATGTGGTGCGCTGTTGTCGAGAAAGGCTGCGCCAGAAGACAGCGGACCGATTTTAGCCAACGTCAACTCCGGGACGACGAAGATGAGCAAGAAGATGTGGGTGCAGGATGATGTAGGTCAACATCGCCACAAGCTGGCCGCTGGAGAGGACGCTCCCCAACATGCCGATCAATGTCTCCATCGCCGTTTAGAAGATCCAGCTGATCACTTCGCCACTGCAACCTGGAAATCTAAAGGGTGTGACCTTCCTTGGAGATGAGACCACCGAAGAGAAAAACCCTCCGCCGTCGATCACTACAAAAGTGATAGGAAACTACGTTGATATCCTCATGGATGGCCAACCAGCCCAAGCTCTTGTGGACTCTGGAGCATCATATTCAGTCATTTCGGAGAAGTACCGTATCCAGTTGGAGAAAACCGTATTCGCCGACAGCAAAACATCTCTGCTGAAGGTGGCTAATGGGAAATATGTAAAACCTGCAGGAAGATGTGTCATTTGTGTAGGTATAAGTGTCCATATACAGCCCTTAGAATTCATCATCTTACGACAGAGTAGTCATGATGTCATTCTTGGATGGGGCTTTTTGAAAACTTCTCGGGCAATTATAGATTGCGGTCGCTCGAAGATTAAGTTAGATGAGACGAGACACTGTGGACAGGACGATGCGGATCCGAACGTGTGGAGACTATGTGTGAAGGATGAAGTGATCATTCCTGCAGTCAGCGCTAGAAAGGTAACTGTCGTGTGTCGTGCCATGCATCAACCCATGGATCTTGTAGTGAAGTGTAAGAGAAGCATACCACTGAAGAATAACTTGATCATCCCAACCTTTGTCGTCTCATTTAAGAACGGATTCGGTGAATTGTGGTTAGTTAACTGTCGCCGAGAACTGCAGATCCTTCCAAGACGTATGTGCGTAGCAAACGCTGAGCCACTAATTGCAGAATAGCGGAGGGTCATAGAAACCTCCCATGCCGAGTCTGTGGGCAAAATCAGCGCTACCACTATGAGACACGATCTTCTAGCTCGACTATCACCATATCTCACTAAGGAACAATAGAAGAAGCTACTTGCCATTCTTCAAGAGTTCTCTGAATACTTCAATCCACAGGTGAAGAGAAAATTAGACAATTAGACGGTGAAGCACCGGATTAGCACTGAAGACCATCAACCAATAAGCCACAGACCATACCAGGTGTCAGCAATGGAACGTCGAATGATTCGCATCGAGGTAGAGAAAATGATGAAGAATGACATCATTCAGCCTTCGCAGAGCCCACGGTCGTCACCATTGGGCCTCGTTAGGAAGAAGGATGGCAGTTGGCGCTTTTGTGTTGATTACAGGAAGCTTAATAAGATAACTAAAAAGTACGTTTATCCTCTTCCATGAATTGACGATACACTAGATTGGCTGATGGGGACTAAGTTTTTCTCAACCATGAACATGTACTAGGGGATACTGGCAAATCAAAGTAGATGAGTCCGATCATGAGAAAACTGCATTCATCACCCCCGAGGGCCTGTATGAGTTTAAGGTAATGCAGTTTGGTTTGTGTAATGCACCAGCAACTTTTGAACGGATGATGGATATACTTCTAAGTCACCTGAAGTGGATGATGTGTCTTTGTTGTTTAGATGACATTATAGTGTTCTCAGAGACATTTAATGAACACAAAAAATGACTGAGGGCTGTTCTTAAGTGTCTCCAACAAGGCAGACTGAAACTTAGTCCCAGAAAGTGTCTCTCTGGAGCAAAAGACCCAGAAAACTTGAGATCTGTAACGGAATTTCCTATTTCTGAAAGTATTAGAGATGTGAGAAGCTTCTTCAGATTATGTTCTTATTACCGTCGTTTTATCAGACATTTGTATCAAAGCAAGGCCACTCCAAGAGTTGTTAAAAGCTGATGCTAAATTTATCTGGGGTGGTGTTCAACAAGATTCTTTTGATGTGCTGCGAAAAGCTCTGACGACTGACCCTGTACTTGGTCTGTATGATGAGAGGGCACCTACAGAAATACACACAGATCCCAGCGGGTATTGGATCGCTGTGTTCTGGTGCAAATTTCGGATGGAAAAGCGGAGGTTATAGCCTGTGCTTTTAGGACACTTACAAAACCCGAGAGAAACTACTCAACTACAGAAAGAGAATGTCTTATTGTGATCTGGGTCATGTGAAAATTTCGATAGTATCTCTATGGAAGACCATTCACAGTTGTTACAGACCATCATTCACTTTGTTGGTTGACAGGTCTTAAGGATCCAACAGGACGACTATACAGGTGGGCACTACATCTTCAAGAGTATGAAATTACCATAATGTACAAAAGTGGAAGAAAACACCAAGATTCCGACTGTCTCTCAAGAAACCCTGTGCAAGACCATCAAGACTTTGATGAAGATTGAGACTGTCTTACTGCACTCCAGGATTTCTCTGCTGAGCAGAAGAAGGACGCCAAGATATCTCAAATTATGCGCTTAGATGTTCTACAGAAATTTCATGACATACCAGAGGCCAGACATTTAGGGTTTATTAAGACACACAATAGAATTCGCAAGAGATTTTTCTGGCCAGGTTTATTTGCGAGTGTCCGTCACTAGGTGTCGCACTGTCGAGAGTGCCAGAGGAGAAAGGCAGTTCCTCAGAAACCACCTGGCCGACTCATACAAATTCCACCAGCCGAAACGCCTTTCCAGTGTATTGGGATTGACCTCCTCGGACGATTTCCATCGTCTGCTAGTGGCAATAGATGGATTATTGTTTGCACTGATATCAGACACTCTATGCCATTACAAAAGCCGTGAAAACAGCTGAAGCATCCGAGGTAGCCAAATTCATCGTGGAAGACATTGTATTTAAACACGGTGCCCCAAGCTCGTTAATTACGGATCGAGGGAAAGTTTTTCAATCGAATCTTGTGACAGAAATAATCTGTAGGTGCAACATTGATCATCACATGACGACTGCCTACCATCCACAAACAAACGGGCTTACTGAAAGCCTTAAGAAGATCTTGGCTGACATGCCATCAGTGTTCGTCAATGTTGAGCAGAGCAACTGGGATGAGGTGTTACCTTTCGTGATGTTTGCCTGCATCACCGCCAAACAATACACCACAGGACTTCGCCATTTTTCCTGGTGCATGAGCATGAGACGACTACGGCGATGGACACAGTGTTTCTGTTACATCCCGATGACGTGGACAACGATTACATCATCCATCCTGATGACGTGGACAACGATTACATCAGCCAGGTGTTAATCAGAGCTGAGGGAGCTCGGCAGTTAGCTCGACTCCGTATGTTGCAGGATCAAGAAAACGATCGCCGAAGGTATGACACGAGCCACCGCCCTGTTGTCTACCAGCCTGATGACGTCGTCTGAACCTTGTCTCCTGTTCGGAGGGTTGTCTCTCTGAGAAGCTCCTCAGGCGCTACTTTGGACCTTATAAGGTTGTACGACAGTTGTTTGATGTTACTTATGAAGTTGAAGATTTCGACCCCGACACAAGACGGCGTAAGATCAGAGATATGGTCCAAGTCCTTAGAATGGAGTCCTATAAGGATCCTGCAACCCAGGGTAAATTCGAAGCCCCAGTGACAGGCAACACGCGGAAAGGTGACGAAGAGCGTAGCGGCTAAAGAAGTTCTAAGAAGATCACTGCCAGGACGAGAATCAGTCATCAGGAGTGGGAGTATGCAGGACCGATGACTCGTTCAAGGACTAGGACGACGTAACACCGAGACCCTGTTCTCTTAGGGAGGGACCAATGTCGCAGAAGAAGCTGAGTAGCATTGTGGTGTAGAGGTTATGATACTAAACTATTGCATAGAGGGCCTTGAGTTCCAAATTCAACTCGACTGCACACCTTTAATTTCTATATTCGGTTTGAGTGCATTCTAGAAGTATCCACAATTTGACAGAATCATTGTACTGGAATGTTCTGTAGCTGTATATATTCTTTCTGTGTTCTGGCTGGAGGCAGTTCACTCCGCGCTCTTGCATGTGCAAATGCTGAATAAACCTTCGTAAGTGAAGTTAGTGTTCGTCATTCATCTATTTACACCTTCTTCTACGTGACAATATCGAACGCAGTTGTAACACCTATACCGGATAAATTAACAAACGACGGAGTTGATTCCCCTTGGTACACAAAACGGTGTAGGACACCCTTGCACAAACAATAAAAAAAAGTATGCCAAATTTAAGTGCATGCAAAATCTCCAAGACTGGAGATCTTTCACAGAGTCTCGAAATTTGGTGCGGACTTCAGGGAGAGATGGTTATAACAGTTTTCACAACGAAACTTTGTCTCAAAACCTGACAGAAAATCCAGAGAGATTGTGGTCATATGTAAAATACGCTAGTGGCAAGTCACAGTCAATGCGACAGCAATGGAAATAGTATCAATGACAATGCTGCCAAACCAGAGTTACTAATTACAGCTTTTCGAAACTCTTTTACCAAAGAATAAAAAATAAATATACCGGAATTCGAATCAAGAACAGGTGCCAGCATGAATAACTTAGAAGTTGACATTCTCATAACAGTGAAGCAATTTAAATCACTTAATAAAACTAAGTCTTCCGGTCCAGATTGCATACCAGTTAGGTCCCTTTCAGAGTTTTCTCATGCAATAGCTCAATAATAACAATCATATACATCCCCTCCTTTGACGGAAGGTCCGTACCCCAAGAGTGGAAAGTTGCAAAAGTCACGCCAATTTTCAAAAAACGTAGCAGGCCTAACATTTTTTTAATGGCTCTGAGTACTATGGGACTTAACATCTACGGTCATCAGTCCCCTAGAACTTAGAACTAATTAAACCTAGCTAACCTAAGGACATCACACAACACCCAGTCATCACAAGGCAGAGTAGGCCTAACACATTAAATTACAGGTCCATACCATTAACGTCGTTATGTAGCAGAATTATGGAACACAAATTGTGCTCAAACAATGCGAATTATCCTGAACAGAATGGTGTATTGACATACAGTCAACATGAATTTAGAAAACATCGTTCTCGTGACACAAACTACTTTACTCACACAAAGTGATGAATGCAATTGACAGGGGATTTCAAACTGATTCCCTACTTCTAGATTTCCAGAAGGCTTTTGACACCATACCTCACAAGCGGCTTGTAGTCAAATTGTGTACTAATGGAATATCGTCTCAGTGAGTGGATTCATGATTAGCTGTCAGAGAGACAACAGTTCGTAGAAGTTAACAGAAAGTCATCGAATAAAACAAAAGTGATTTCTGGCGTTCCTCAAGGTAGTTTTAGAGGTCCTCTGCTGTTCCTTATCTATAAAAACGATTTATGATACAGTCTGAGCAGCCATCTTAGGTTATTTGCAGATGATTCTGTCGTTTATCACTTGCTAAAGTCATCAGAAGATCAAAACACATTACAAAACGTAGTAGAATAGATGTATGTACATGGTGCGAAAATTGGCGCAATTGACAC
Organism: Schistocerca gregaria; assembly: GCF_023897955.1. Classification (NCBI taxonomy): domain Eukaryota; kingdom Metazoa; phylum Arthropoda; class Insecta; order Orthoptera; family Acrididae; genus Schistocerca; species Schistocerca gregaria. Next base: position 545,249,588 of record NC_064926.1, read on the forward strand.
TAAATAATGAAAAGTGTCAGGTCATCTACATGGGAGCTAAAAGGAATACATTAAGCTTCAGTTACACGATAAATCAGTCAAATCTAAATGCCATAAGTTCAACTAAATACCTAGAAATTATAATTATGACAAACTTAAGTTGGAAAGAACACATAGGAAATGTTGTGGGGAAGGCGTACCAAGGCCTGTGTTTCATTAGCAGGTAACTTAGAATATCCAACAGATCTAGTAATGAGACTGTCTACACTACACTTGTCCATGCTCTTTTGCACTACTGTCATGTTCACAGAAGTGCAGCACGTTTTGTATTATGGCGTAATAGGTGAGAGAGTGTCACTGACATGATCCAAGTTTTGAGACGGATGTCATTAAAAAAAAGGCGTTTTATGTTGTGACGGAATCTTTCAACGAAATTTCAATCACCAACTTCCCCCTTCGAATGCGAAAGTTCGAAATTGGAATAACAGAAAATTATTGTGAAGGTGCTTTTCAGTAAGTGGGCTGATGTTACAGTTTATTCCTATAGTTGTATCATCTACAAAATGGACAAAATTTGCGTGTTTCGAAATGGTAAGTTGTATTGTCATTTATGTTTATCAGAATCAACGGAGGGAAACTAGAAACGTGTTGTACACTTAGTCAAATTGCTACAAATTCTAAATGGCTATTGTTATGTAACTGATGTGGAACTGATACACTCTCCTTTCTGTCATAAGGTTATTTTGCAGTGACAATTTCTGGGATGTCATCATACGACAGCAAATGTTTGTTTTTTATATACTAATTGTGAATAAAGTTAAAAAATTAATGTTTAACCAACTAATACAAATTGTATGATTCCTAGTCTCATAATTTTGTAGTTCACGTACAAGAAAGACAGTGACATAACAGTTTCTGAAAGGAGAAACTATTATGTGTAAAACTGTACCAATTTGGTCTCATGCTGTACTCAGTAAACCAGTTTTTCATGTCTTTGTGGAATGCAGTGAGAGGATAAACGGAACTATGGTGTTACCACTCCAGTGACAGTCCTGATCTACATCTACATCTACATCCATACACCGCAAGCCACCTGACGGTATGTGTCGGAGAGTACCTTGAGTACCTCTGTCGGTTCTCCCTTCTATTTCAGTCTCGTATTGTTCGTGGAAAGAAAGATTGTCGGTATGCCTCTGTGTGGGCTCTAATCTCTCTGATTTTATCCTCATGGTATCTTCGCGAGATATACATAGGAGGGATCAATATACTGCTTGACTCTTCGGTGAAGGTATGTTCTCGAAACTTCAACAAAACCCCGTACCCAGCTACTGAGCGTCTCTCTTGCAGTCTTCCACTGGAATTTATCTATCATCTCTGTAACGCTTTCGCGATTACTAAATGATCTTGTAATGAAGCACGCTGCTCTCTGTTGGATCTTCTCTATCTCTTCTATCAACCCTATCTGGTAAGGATCCCACACCAGTGAGCAGTATTCAAGCAGTGGTCGAACAAGTGTACTGTAACCTACTTCCTTTGTTTTCGGAGTGCATTTCCTTAGGATTCTTCCAATGAATTTCAGTGTAGCATCTGCTTTACCGACGATTAATTTTATATGGTCATTCCATTTTAAATCACTCCTAATGCCTACTCCCAGATAATTTGTGGAATTAACTGCTTCCAGTTGCTGACTCGCTATATTGTAGGTAAATGGTAAAGGATCTTTCTTTCTATGTATTCACAGCACATTACACTTGTCTACATTGAGATTGAATTGCCATTCCCCCTACCATGCGTCAATTCGCTGCAGATCCTCCTGCATTTCAGTACAATTTTCCATTGTTGCAACCTCTCGATACACCACAGCATCATCTGCAAAAAGCCTCAGTGAACTTCCGATGTCATCCACCAGGTCATTTATGTATATTGTGAATAGCAACGGTCCTACGACCCTCCCCTGTGTCCTACCTAAAATCACTCTTACTTCAGAAGACTTCTCTCCATTGAGAATGACATGCTGCGTTCTGTTGTCTAGGAACTCTTCAATCCAATCACACAATTGGTCTGGTAGTCCATATGCTCTTACTTTGTTCATTAAACGGCTGTGGGGAACTGTATCAAACGCCTTGCAGAAGTCAAGAAACACGGCATCTACTTGGGAACCCGTGTCTATGGCCCTCTGAGTCTCATGGGCGAATAGCGCGAGCTGGGTTTCACTCGATCATTTTTTTCGAAAACCATACTGATTCCTACAGTGTAGATTTCTAGTCTCCAGAAAAGTCATTATACTCGAACATAATACGTGTTCCAAAATTCTACAACTGATCGACATTAGAGATATAGGTCTATAGTTCTGCACATCTCTTCGACTTCCCTTCTTGAAAACGGGGATGACCTGTGCCCTTTTCCAATCCTTTGGAACGCTACGCTCTTCTAGAGACCGACGGTACATCGCTGCAAGAAGGAGGTCAAGTTCCTTCGTGTACTCTGTGTAAAATCGAACTGATATCCCGTCATGTCCAGCGGCCTGTCCTCTTTTGAGTGATTTTAACTTTTTTTCTATCCCTCTGTCATCTATTTCTATATCTACCATTTTGTCATCTATGCGACAATCTAGAGAAGGAACTACAGTGCAATCTTCCTCTGTGAAAGAGCTTTGGAAAAAGGCGTTTAGTATTTCGGCCTTTAGTCTGTCATCATCTGTTTGAATACCATTTTGGTCACAGATTGTCTGGACATTTTGTTTTGATCCACCTACCACTTTGACATAAGCACAAAATTTCTTAGGATTTTCTGCCAAGTCAGTACATAGAACTTTACTTTCGAATTCATTGAATGCCTCTCGTTAGCCCTCCTCACACTACATTTCACTTCATGTAATTTTTGCTTTTCTCCAAGGGTTTGGCTATGTTTATGTTTGCTGTGAAGTTCCCTTTGCTTCCGTAGCAGTTTTCTAACTCGGTTGTTGTACTATGGCGGCTCTTTTCCATCTCTTACGATCTTGCTTCGCAGAGACTCATCTAGTGCATATTGCTCGATGGTTCTGAACTTTGTCCACTGATCCTCAACGTTATCTGTACTTGAGACAATACTTTTGCGTTGAGCCGTCAAGTGCTCTGAAATCGGTTTTTTGTCACTTTTACTAAACAAAATATTCCTCCTACCTTTTTTAATATTTCTATTTACAGCTGAAATCACTGATGCTGTAACTGCTTTATGATCGTTGATTCCCTGTTCTACGTTCCATGTAGACTCACCAAGATTACTTCATCACTCGATTGAAATTATATTTTGCTGTGCCAATAAAATTTGACATTATTTTTCATATAACTGCTACTCGAGGCTGTAATGGAACAGCGTTACATTTACTTTTTTGTAATATGTTCTCAGTAACACTGCTAAATTATTAACGATTATTTGAATTATTTAATATTGAAAGACATCATAAGATGATTGTATAAGTATTTTGCAATTGGCAATAATTGATCACCTTATTACATCGTTATATACTTATGTACCGGGTGATCAAAAAGTCAATATAAATTTGAAAACTGAATACACTGCGGAATAATGCAAATAGAGAGGTACAAATTGACAAACATGCTTGGAATGACATGGGGTTTTATTAGAACCAAAAAATACCAATTTTCAAAAAATGTCTGACAGATGGCGCTTCAACTGATCAGAATAGCAATAATTAGCATAACAAAGTAAGACAAAGCAAAGATGATGTTCTTTACAGTAAATACTCAATATGTCCACCATCATTCCTCAACAATAGCTGTAGTCGAGGAATAATGTTGGCCGGCTGATGTGGCCGAGCAGTTCTAGGCGCTTCAGTCTGGAACCGCGCTGTAATCTACCGCTTCTGTTTTGCTCTTTCTGTTGATGGTTAAGCCTGAGAGCCGAACGTACAAGTGAAAAATTTTGCACAACGGATTTTATAACGCTAATTTGTCGCCCTGACACTTATACGCTCTCCAGAAGGGTAGGCTTATCCTTTGCTGTATATGTGACGTTAAGTAGTCGTATGCAAATCTGGTTAGTTTCTAACCATATCCTCAGTATACGCTAGAATGTTCAGATGTGCCGACCTATAAACACTGCCTCCACCAGGTGGTTGTAAACATTAAATACACAAATAAGGATATAATAAAATGACAAAGCAAAGTACTAGCTATGAAATGATACACTCAGTAGTGTTAAATTCTTCACTCTTCTGCAATTCACTCTATTCAAGATTACACAGTACGAGCAACATCATAGTTCTACCTATTCACATTTGGTAATCGCTCTGTCTGTAACTGTCCTGTGATATATTCGCGGTCGTTAATTCAAGCGCGGAATACTGAGACCAGCTATGGCAATTGCAATTATATTTAGAACTACACTCGCGACTAGCAACGTGAAGCCTCAGCATAGAACGAAAAAGACACGTGATCAGTAATTTACTTTACTTCCCTAACCTCCGTTGCGAATGTGCGACCACTACAGTGGTCTGACGCTTATCGCTGCGAAGGTTCTCGCCTCAGCGAGATAACATAAATTCTACGTCAGCAAAAGCTTCCGTGGGCACCTCCACGGCTGCCGTGGAACACCAGACGATCCTCAGGCTCTCGCTACAAGTACTCTGTCCGAGTAACAAGGTCGCACACCTCGCCAGGACCAACCTCTCTCCTCGACGCTCCAGGAACAAGTGTTTCTCAGTCGCTACGCTTTTTCGTAGCTCCTCTTCTTTTCTCTTCTCCCTTTTAATGTGTGTGGCCAATCATGTTGCTGGAAGGCGTTCGTTCGCGAGCGCCGACCAATCTCATTTTTGCAACCGGCCAAAGCTTCTAGAAGCTTCCAGACTGTTCCAGAAGCATCTGCTCTGGCCGTTGGGAAAACCACCTACACGCCGCCACACGTTTTGTGAACGAGCCCCTGTGTCTGCTCCTTGTCCTCAGCCACGTGGCTCCCGCTAAGCCGCGGTCCACCCGCCTGGGGTTTCCAGTGTAGCTTACGGGCGCTGTTGTCTTCGGCTCTCAGGCCTGCCTGCCACGCTTGTGTCTTTCCCGTTCTCCTGCCAAGCTCCCGTCTCCGTCCGCTTCACTGTCGCCCAACGTGCAGATATTCTGCTACAAATTAAGATCCCTAGCCTATGTCAGTATCGTTAATGGTTTTCTGTCTCGATGTTTATACTCCCGGAGTGGTAGTTGTAATGTCGCTCAAAATGATGCCACCTTACAGCGCAACAGCTACGGTCGCAGGTTCGAATCCTGCCTTGGGCATGGATGTGTGTGATGTCCTTAGGTTAGATAGGTTTAAGTAGTTCTAAGTTATAGTGAACTGATAACCTCAGATGTAAAGTCCCATAGTGCTCAGAGCCATTTGAATAACGTTGTGAACAGCACTGTAAAGCATGTCCGTAGTTATGGTGAGGCATTGGCGTCGGATGTTGTCTTTCAGCATCCCTAGAGATGTCAGTCGATCACGATACACTTGCGACTTCAGGTAACCCAAAAGCCAATAATGGCACGGGCTGAAGTCTGGGGACCTGGGAGGCCAAGCATGACGAAAGTGGCGGCTGGGCACACGATCATCACCAAACGACGCGCGCAAGAGATCTTTCACACGTCTAGCAATATGGGGTGGAGCGCCATCCTGTATAAACATTGTACGTTCCAGCAGGTGTTTATCAGCCAGGCTGGGGATGATGCGATTCTGTAACATATCGGCGTACCTCTCACCAGTCACGGTAGCAGTTACAAAACCAATATCACGCATTTCCCCGAAGAAAAAAGGCACGATAAAGGTAGATGTGGTAAATCCAACCGATACCATGACTTTCTCGTCGTGCAGTGGAGTTTCCACGACAGTTCTAGGATTTTCGGTAGCCCAAATTCTGCAGTTGTGAGCGTTGACAGACCCTCAGAGCGTGACATGAGCTTCGTTGGTCCACAACACGTTACTCAACCAATCGTCATCTTCCGCCACCTTTTGAAACGCCCACACCGCAAATGCCCTCCGCTTGACTAAATCACCAGGTAACAGTTCACGATGCGGATGGATTTTGTATGGATAGCATCGGAGGGAACACCTAAGTGCCAACCAAACATTAGTGTATGGAATGCCGGTGCGACGTGCGAATGCACGAGCGTTGACTTCCCCGTGTGTAGACGAACCTGCTACAGTCTCCATTTCTTCCTGAACTGTATCAGAAGCATTACGCCTTGTGCTCGGTCGGCCACCAAGGGGTCTATCGTCCAAATAACCCTTCTTCGAATTTCGAAATCATTCTCGCCACAGCTGCATTTGTCAATGGACCTTTACCCGTTCGAATCCCCTTCCTATGGCGATAGGACCGTAACGCTGAACTAGCCCATCCCCCATGCTGATAATACAACTTCACTAAAAGCGCCTTTTCAGGTAACATCAACATGCTGCAACTGTTGGCGCATCTGATTCTCTCTCTCATTACAGCTCCTTTTATACACGAATGTCATGCGCAGTCCTGACGTTTTGCTGTCCAGAGCCATCTGTGAACTTTGTTTTTTTGGTTCTAATAAAACCCTATGTCATTCCAAGCATGTGTGTCAATTTTTACCTCTCTATCTACATTATTCCGTGGTTTATTAAGTTTTCAAATATATACTGACTTTTTGATCACCCGTTATTTGCAACAATCACATTTGTCTGTTCTCTTCTTCGGAAAAGAATAATTAATTCTATTGAAAAGGGCGGTATTTAAGTAACTAAACAGGGAAACCAATACATCTTTTAACTGTCTTGTTTTCCCCCTTGTTGTTTCCGTTTCTGGAACGCATTTTTCTGGGGAGAAATGCACCTTAGGCTGACTCAGCAGGTCCAGTCGCTATAGAGCTCTCCAATGGTCTTGTCTTTTCCATTTTTGGGACATCTTTTCTTTGAAAAAAGCTGATCGGGAGCAGTGGAGAGATTAGCTAATCCATTAATGCTGAGTAGGTCTCATAGTATAGTATGCACCACAAGATTTTGGTATTTTATCTTTAGAATGTACACACTCATGGAGGAAAGGGACGACAGCACTTTTGCAGTAATAAGTCACTTTGTATAAGTTACAGCAGTAATTGCAAGATATTTCAGGTGTCTCCATTCATTACAATCTTCAACTTTTTGTATCCAAGCTTCTTCTACTTGCTTCTCGACACCTTCAGTCCATCTTGCAATAGGCTGTCCACCAAGATCTCATTATCTCAATGGACCCAACACAGGATTCCTTTCATTAACATCCTGTCACATCTCTCTTATTTCTTTTTGCTACTTGGCCACTTTTTAGTGACAAGTACAATTAGTAATTTACTACCATGAATTACAATAGGCATGTATACTTCGTCATGTCTGGGTCACATGCTCTAACATATTTGCCTTTGCAGCTGTTCTAGCGAAAATACAACAGATATTCATGTGGCGAAAACAACCTTTAGTCAGGTAGGTTCACAAATGTAAATAATAGCTGAATGACTAAAATTCAAAAGAATCAGTGACATTATGCAACAACCAAAAAATATGGATATATTCATTTGGACATTTATTTTCCATTCTCAAGAATAAAATTTATGAATGGTGATCTACAGTGAAACAAATAATAGCTGAATGAGTAAAATCAGTTACATTATCTAACAACCAAAAATATGGATATATTCAATTGAACATTTATTTTCCATTCTCAAGAATAAAATTTGTGAATGGTGATCTACAGTGAAAGAAATAGATGGTAACAATAGAGCGCTGTCATTGTGAATGGACAAACCACAAGCCCCATGCTTCAGTGCCCCTTAAGCTATCCATCCTGCAGGAAGAATGATCTACAAACCACCCCAAGCACCTAGGAGGTTGCAAAGTACTGGGCATATGTAATATAAAACAATTTGTATATATCTCTCCCCCCTCTAATATATATATATATTACATTTCTTATATTTAATTAGCACTCTATATTTATTCTTGAGTCAGAAACATACAAATTTACAGTAGCCACACACATCAATATATATATATATATATATATATATATATATATATATATATATATATATATATATAGTATTTATATTACATGTGCCCAGTACTTCGCAATCTCCAAGGTGCTAGGAGTGGCTTACAGTAGATCATTCTTCATGCAGGATGTAGGGCAGAAAGGGCACTGATATGTGGCTTATGGTTTGTCCATGTTCACAATGATAGAACTCTTTTGTTACCATCTATTTCTTTCACTGTAGATCACCATTCACAAATTTTATTCTTGAGAATGGAAAATAAATGTTCAATTGAATATATCCATATTTTTGGTTGTTAGATAATGTCACTGATTTTACTCATTCAGCTATTATTTATATTTGTGAACTTACCTGACTAAAGGTTGTTTTCACCACACGAATATCTGTTGTATTTTCGCTAGAACAGCTCCAAAGGCAAATATGTAACAGCAAGTGACTCATACATGACGAAGCATGAATGCCTGTTGTAATTCATGGTTATATATATATATATATATATATATATATATATATATATATATATATATATATATATATATATACACACACACTCCTGGAAATTGAAATAAGAACACCGTGAATTCATTGTCCCAGGAAGGGGAAACTTTATTGACACATTCCTGGGGTCAGATACATCACATGATCACACTGACAGAACCACAGGCACATACACACAGGCAACAGAGCATGCACAATGTCCGCACTAGTACAGTGTATATCCACCTTTCGCAGCAATGCAGGCTGCTATTCTCCCATGGAGACGATCGTAGAGATGCTCGATGTAGTCCTGTGGAACGGCTTGCCATGCCATTTCCACCTGGCGCCTCAGTTGGACCAGCGTTCGTGCTCGACGTGCAGACCGCGTGAGACGACGCTTCATCCAGTCCCAAACATGCTCAATGGGGGACAGATCCGGAGATCTTGCTGGCCAGGGTAGTTGACTTACACCTTCTAGAGCACGTTGGGTGGCACGGGATACATGCGGACGTGCATTGTCCTGTTGGAACAGCAAGTTCCCTTGCCGGTCTAGGAATGGTAGAACGATGGGTTCGATGACGGTTTGGATGTACCGTGCACTATTCAGTGTCCCCTCGACGATCACCAGAGGTGTACGGCCAGAGTAGGAGATCGCTCCCCACACCATGATGCCGGGTGTTGGCCCTGTGTGCCTCGGTCGTATGAAGTCCTGATTGTGGCGCTCACCTGCACGGCGCCAAACACGCATACGACCATCATTGGCACCAAGGCAGAAGCGACTCTCATCGCTGAAGACGACACGTCTCCATTCGTCCCTCCATTCACGCCTGTCGCGACACCACTGGAGGCGGGCTGCACGATGTTGGGGCGTGAGCGGAAGACGGCCTAACGGTGTGCGGGACCGTAGGCCAGCTTCATGGAGACGGTTGCGAATGGTCCTCGCCGATACCCCAGGAGCAACAGTGTCCCTAATTTGCTGGGAAGTGGCGGTGCGGTCCCCTACGGCACTGCGTAGGATCCTACGGTCTTGGCGTGTGTCCGTGCGTCGCTGTGGTCCGGTCCCAGGTCGACGGGCACGTGCACCTTCCGCCGACCACTGGCGACAACATCGACGTACTGTGGAGACCTCACGCCCCACGTGTTGAGCAATTTGGCGGTACGTCCACCCGGCCTCCCGCATGCCCACTATACGCCCTCGCTCAAAGTCCGTCAACCTCACATACGGTTCACGTCCCCGCTGTCGCGGCATGCTACCAGTGTTAAAGACTGCGATGGAGCTCCGTATGCCACGGCAAAGTGGCTGACACTGACGGCGGCGGTGCACAAATGCTGCGCAGCTAGCGCCATTCGACGGCCGATACCGCGGTTCCTGGTGTGTCCGCTGTGCCGTGCGTGTGATCATTGCTTGTACAGCCCTATCGCAGTGTCTGGAGGAAGTATGGTGGGTCTGACACACCGGTGTCAATGTGTTCTTTTTTCCATTTCCAGGAGTGTATATATATATATATATATATATATATATATAAATTTACAGTAACCATATATATATATATATATATATATATATATATATATATATATATATATATATATATGGTTACTGTAAATTTATATGTTTCTGGCTCAAGAATAAATAAAGAGTGTTAATTAAGTATAAGAAATATAACTAGAGAAGCTAAAACTTTCATATAGACCAACACATGACAGTAGATTGCCTTACATAACAACATCATGTGCATTAAAATTGCAACACTATGAAGACAGCATCAAAGGGCCATGAAGCATGCTATATTCTTGGATATGCAACTGTTTAGCAGTGTAGTGCAACTGTGCAATAGGGTAGGAGTTTCCATTTACATTCTGTATGCAATGAAAGATTACACAATGGTTTTATTAATCAGAAATCGAATTTCTAAGCAAGTCAAGTAACCTAAAGTAAATTCTTGGATGTCACGGGAGATTCCTAATGAAATGATATAAGGAGAAAGTATAAAAATACAGCTAATGGTGTAGGTGGAAGGAAATACAAATGTCTAAGAAATGAGACTGATAGGAAGTGCAGAATAACTAAGCAGGATAAATGTAAGGACATAGAATCATATTTAACTAGGGGAAACATAATTACCACCAATAGGATAATTAAATAGGCCTTTGAAGAAAAGAGAACCATTTGTATGAATGTCAAGGGCTCAGTTGGAAAACGAGTACTAAGCAGAGAAGCGACACCTGAAAGGTACATTGAGTGACCATACAAGGAAAATGATTTTGAGGACAATCTTATAGAAGGGGAAAGGACGTGGAGGAAGATGATATTGAAGATATGACACAGCAAGAAGAATCTGAAAGAGCACTGAAAGACTTAAGTCGAAACGAGGCCTCTGAAGTAGACGGCATTCCGTCAGAACTGCTGATATCCAAGGGAGAGCCAACTATGATAACTATTCTATCATGTGTGCAAAATGTATAAGATAGATTCATAGCCTCAGGCTTCAAAAAGAATGTAATAATTCTAACTGCAAAAAAGACAGTACTAAGTGGTGTGCCGGCCACAGTGGCTGAGTGGTTCTAGGCGCTTCAGTCCAGAACTGCATGACTGCTATGGACGCAGGTTCGAATCCTGCATCGGACATGGTTGTGTGTCCTTAGGTTAGTCAGGTTTAAGTAGTTCTAAGTTCTAGGGCACTGATGACCTCAGATGTTAAGTTCCATAGTCCTCAGAGCCATTTTTGAACTAAGAGGTGTGAATATTATCAAACTATCAGTTTAATAATTTATGCTTGCAAAATACTAACATGAATTCTTTACAGAAGAATGGAAGAAAAAGCTATTTACATCTTGCACAGTGTCGAAATGGCGGTTATAAGAGTCAGGGGGTATGAAAGGGAAACAGTGATTGAGAAGAGAGTGAGACAGGGTTGTAGCTTATCCTTGATGTTATTCAATCTGTATATCGCGCAAGCAGTAAAGGAAACCAAAGGAAAATTTAGAGGAGGAATTACAGTTCTGGAAGAAGAAATAAAAGCTTTGTAGTTTGTCAATGACATTGTAATTCTGTCAAAGATAGCAATGAGCTTGGAAAAGCAATTGAATGGAAAGGACAGTGCCTTGAAAGGAGGATATAAGATTAACATCAAGAAGAGCAAAATGGCGGTAATGGAATGAAGGTGAATCAGATCAAGCGATTTTTATGGAATTATATTGGGAAACGAGACAGTAAAAGGAGTAGATGAGTTTTGCTATTTGGGCAGTAAAACAACCAATGATGGCCAAAGCAGAGAGGATGTAAAATGTAAACTGGTAATAGTAAGAAAAGTCTTTCTGTAGAAGAGAAATTTTATAGCATTGAATATAGATTTCAGAATTAGGAAGTATTTTCCAAAGGTGTTTGTCTGGAGTGCAGCCTTGTATGGAAGTGGGATATAGACAATTCAGACAGTTCAGACAAGAAGAGAACAGAAGCTATTACAATTAAGTGCTACAGAAGAATGCTGAAGATTTAATGGGAGATTCTGTAACTAATGAGGTGGTACTGAACAGAATCGGGGAGAAAAGAAATTTGTGGTGCAACTTAACCAAGAGAAGGGATCGGTAGATAGGACACTTTCTGGGACACCAAGGTATTGGAGGGATGTGAGACAGGTAAAAATTGTAAAAGGAGATCAAGAGATGAGTGCAGGATGCAAGTTGAAAAGGATATGGGTTATAGGTAGTTATTCAGAGTTAACAGTTTGTACATAATAGAGTAGTGTGGAGAACTGCATCACCAGTCTTTGGACTGAAGACCACAACAACAACACATAGAAGACAAAGTCTGTTTGACAAACAAAAGCTGAATAAAACCAAAGTACTCATAAATAAAGCAACGCAAGATGCTTTCAATGAATTCAAAAGTAAATTTTTGGCAACCAATCTGACTGAAACTCATAACAATGTTAGATAAAGTGAGTAAGTGAATCAAAATCGTCCAGTCAACCACTCAGTGACCATAGTGGCAGTAGAAAGAAAGATTACAGAAGGCAAAAAAGTAGTTTCACTGTGGAATTTTGTAACACATTTCGTCCTTTCAGTCACTAGATCAACGCTGAAATAGTAGATATTGAGACAAGTGATGGTCGAATAGAATATCAACTACATTCGCTCAGTATTTTAAAGACATCTGTACTGGATGAGATATGTGTGAAACACTATAGAGATTACATGAATGAATTCGCTCCCTTTATACAGTACTTTATCATAGTTTTCTGGAGTAACAATGGATACCATATATTTGGAAAAAAGCGCAAATTATTCCCATTTTCAAGAAGGGTCATCAGACATTTTGTATGTGTGTGTGTGTGTGTGTGTGTGTGTGTGTGTGTGTGTGTGTGTGTGTGTGTGTGTGTGTTTTTCTGTATCATACCAAGAAGATCACAGTTATGATGCATGGGACTCACACTTAAGTAACCAACTAGCACTGTCGTTCAGTGAACGAAATACGAGTGTACAGACTATTGATACAGATTTCTGATTTGATTCAGGGTTTTCTCGCTGATATAACTCAGTTACTACTCTTAATGTGACAAAATTACCCTACTGAAGGTAATCTTGTGCGTACCCCATGGGAGAGTAATAGGGATGTTATTGTTTACAATATATATGTAAATAGCTGAACAGAGTTCTTGTTGGAGCACAAGAAAGCGAATATGCTCCTCTTTATAAGATTCTGACAGAAAAGTTGGGAACCAGCTGCCTCAATCCTCATTCTGCCTTCTTAGCCAAAAATTTTGGCTCATGGACATATTCACACTCTTTTGACATAGAACATTCTAAATCCTTTACCCACACTCTATTTGTAGTGAAGCTTTCATACTCTGTATATTCATCTTACTGACACTGTCTACATATTTCTCTCTTCCTCTGGCTCCTTTTTCTCCATTGGAACTTTCTCCTCTCTGTTTCACCCACTGTCGCCGTCTTCATGCGTTTTCTTGCTCTTCCTTACCAGTCTCTCATTTCTGGCTTGCAGTCTGCTGTTTTAATCTTCAACCACCATTGTCTCCTCTCCACACATGCCTTTGGGGATGTTTTGCTTTTGGCCTCTAGACTGGGACGCTTTAACACATGGTTGAAGGGGACAAGCGAAAGTGAGAAAATGGTTTCATGTTAACTTTCGCTTGTTGTGGGGATGGGAGAGACGAGTTCAGACCCCCTCAGGCATATGCATTGCCTCCACTCTCTCTCTCTCTCTCTCTTTCATTTCCACTGTGTTCTCTCTTTTGCTCTCACTGCTACTATCTCCAGCCATCTTTCTTTTTTACTGCCACTGTCTCTCACTGATCATCACTACCTTTTCTCTCCTTGGCACACACTGCTATTGTCTTGCTTCATCTCTCTTTCTCTTTCACTGCCACTTTCTCTGTGCCACCACCACAGTCTCCTCTCTCTGTCTCCTCCACTGGCACAGTCTCCTCTCTCCTGTCTCTCTGCTATCCTCCTTAAGCACAAGAAAGTGCAGGTATGTTTGCATGCCAATATTTATGTGAGGAGACAGCTGGTTCCTTAGTTTTCTGTCAGAGTATTATTAAAGAGGATCATTTTCGCCTTTTTTGTCCTCCAGTAGGAACATTTTTCAGCGAGTTCTCCTCTTTTCCCATTTACATTAGGTTTTGGTGCTTGTATGAATCGAATTCTGTAGGTCAGTGAAATTTTGACAGTTTATCTACGTACTTCAGCGCATTTATATACTTTGACACATATAAACAACAAATAACTGTGCATAATATAAGGTTGACACAAAATGGTCACCCAATCAACTTAATCTGACTTTTCATTAATTTACGCAAAAATACACAACATTTTTAGGCTAGAGCTACAGTATACCAAAAAAAGTGCGGTGTTTGATTCGCAGTACAAAGAATTTCGTATGACAAAATAACTGTTAATAATATTCTTACGCCGCTAGGTGGCACCACGGAATAATTTTCAGTTCAGGACAACCTTTATAGGCATAAATAAGTGCGCATTATACAGAGACAGAGTATCGTGAGGTATTATTGACCAATGGCGACTAAAATAGTTTGATGACTTCAGAACCATTGCCATGACCCCTGAACCCTTGCATTATATTCACTACGTCATTTAAATACACATTTAAGCCTCAGGCTGGATATTATGTGCATATTAATACGTGTATAAGTACGATAACTTTGAACTTCTGAATCTTGCTAACGGGTAACGATATCGAAAAAGATTTAACATCATCTTAAGGACATATACGTAAAAACTTTGACGATTTGGCATTAACAGAAATTGTAGAAGCGGCTATCTCCACAACTGGTACTCTTGGTATCCCAAAATCATGACTTTTGAGTGTTCTCTGGTAACTGATAAAGATTTTCGAAAATGGTAAAATGGCGTTTCTAGATAAATGTAAATGTCTGAAGAGAGTACAGTTACAATTTGAGACATTTTATATGGTTATATTTCCAGTTTTGTGCAGTACAGTAACTTCCAACATCTGGTTATCCGTAACAGATTATGATATGGATACATTTTTCGAAGTTCCCCTAGAACATTTGGTAAAAATTTCGACGATTTGCCATTAATAGAAATTACAGATGTGGCCATCACCACAATTGATACTTTGGATACTCAAAAATTACCGCTTTTCGCAGTTTCCTCGGGAACTTACTTAAACTGTGGAAAACATGCCCCACACTGCACCTAACTGAAAAGAATCAACCGATGTGATCTATTTGTATTGGCTGGAGGAAGTGTGTAGCGTTTAAATTTTGACCCTGAACTGTAGGTTAGCTACAGTATATCCATTCTTCCGATAGAAATATGCAAACGGTCACTAGCGCAAGGGCTATCCAAAACATTTGACTTGTTACCTCTGCGATCAATAGAACCCGAGAAATGAGCGCCTCAAAACTTTTGTGCTTGACTTTTCATAATCTATTGGTATCGTGCATTTTCGTGCACGGGCGGATTGTCTATTAGATGATATTAGATGGCTTGTGAGACCAATGCCAAAGGACTATAGTGACTTTAGGAATATATCTGGAAATATATTGATTCTATCTCTACTTCTACGTCTATACACCACAAACCGTCTTCCGGTGTGTGTCAGAGAGCATTCTGTGCACCAGTGTCACTTCCACCCTTTCCTGTTCCAGTCGTAAATGGTTTGTGGGATGTACGATTGGTGGTAAGCTTCTGTGTGGACCCGAATCTCCCTAATTTTATTTCGATGGCCTGTTCGAGATATATGTGTAGGAGGAAGCAAAATATTTGTAAACTATTCTAGGAATATACCCTATCAAAACTTTAACAGTAAACCACACTGTGATGCAAACGCCTCTATTACAGTGTCTACCACTCGAATCTGTTGACATATAGTTAACACTGTTGTGCTTACTAAATGAATCTGTAACGAAACACTATGCTCTTCTTTGGATCTACTCTATTTCCTATGTAGTACAGATCCTAAACTGACGAGTTATATTCAAGTACTGGTCGAACGAGAATTTTATAATCTATCCCCTTTGTGGGTGAACTACAGTTTCTGAGGATTTTTCCAATGAATCTCAGTCTAACATATACCTTGCCTGCAGTTAGTTTTACATGGTTGCGCTGCTTTAAATTGATCTGTACACTTATGCCTAGATAATTTACTGATCTATCGGCTTCCAGTGATTGTCCTGCAATGGTGTTATCATACAGTAATGAGTCTTTCTGTCTATGTATACTCAATACGTGACATTTCTTTATGTTGAGGGTCAGTTGCCAATCCTTGCACCAAGCATCAATCCTGTGCAGGCCTTCCTGCATTGCACTGCAATTTTCTAGCACTGCAAATTCTCTGTATACAACAGTACCACTTGTGAAAACCCTCATGGAACTTCCAATGTTATCCACTAGGTCACCTGCATGTATTGCGAAAAGTAATGGTCCTATAATGCCTCCTTGAGGTACAACTGAAGTTTCTTTTTTGTCTGAAAATTTATTTCCATTGAGAATGACATGCTGTATCATGTTTACTAGAAACTCTTCTGCCCAATCACACAGCTGGTCTGGCACTCTATGCACTTGTGTTTTGTTCATGAGGTGGCAGTGCACGACTTTTTGTTCCTGTATAATACTACTATATGTACAGTGTTTTTAGTCATCAGTTTTGTGGTTTAATATTAGTTAACAGTGCAATAATGAAGCCAAAAACGAGTCTTATGGATTTTCCATTGTTTGATTTTTGTACTAATAACATAGTTCTATTATTATAGAATGAGCTCTGTCCACTGCTCGTACGAAGTTGTTTTGTCCAAACGATTCACAATATGATAACATTTTAAAGAGCTCAAACAACCCTTAGCTCTGGTCAGGTCGTGTTGATACAAGTAGATAGAAGATGTGTCTATCCTTGTTGCCTCCAGCACTTAACGATATAAGCATATAACAGTCTGTGGCATGGAATAAATATATCACTGTAGTACATGAGCTCCACACATATGCATGTTGGCAGCATTGCACGAAATTTAGACAGGTTTTACATCCCTGCCCCTCTTAGGTGAGCACTTTAAAAAGTTATCGCACTCTATAGAAAAACGTTTCTAAGAATCTTGTCTTCCATTTATCTATGGAAGGGTATTGGTACTAATGCAGCTGTTTATAATTTGAATAAAAACCAATCAAGTTGCATTTACTCAGTGGAATGTTTGTTTATTTATTGCATTTATTCTCCATATTGCATATCAGGTGCCAATAACTTCTTTCCATTATCAATTGTAAAATAAACACTAGAGATGGTAAATTAATTACCCGAAACCTAGTATGCAATATGAACAATAAAATCCACTATTTATAAATTAACACCCTACTGAGAAACTGCAGTGTAATTTATAAATTGGTTCAGAAACATTCTTTTACAATTGTGTTTTTAGCTGGACATGCTGTGAATTATTGATGTGCTTTACTTAGGAATGTGGAATTTTATTTTTATATTACTTTTTGTATATTTAATTTCTTGGGATATTTTACTACTTTTATTGTGTCATTGTTATAGGTTTCTTTTACCTCAGCCAAAGATGCTAAGCAACAGCTTGCATTGCAACAAAGTCTGAAAGCAAATAATTATTGGGATTCCTTACACCTAAAGTCTAAGCAAATGATTGCTGATATGATTGCCATCTAGAACTTATCGTTTCATATTGTTGAGGGTACTGGCTTTGGGAAAGTAATGAAAGATTCTCTTCCAAAGTATAAGTTGAATGGTCATGAGTTTTTACTTCATATTTGTAAGATAACTTGCACAATATGCTAGCAAGAGAAATTAAAAATTTACTTGAAGAAATATCTTTCACAACTGATGTGTGGTCTGATCTACACTCTGGGAACTCCATTACTTAGTTTGATTACTTATGGTATTTCAAAATATTTTCACAAGATTTCTATAATTCTGAATTGTAGTCATGACTGGACGTCATACAGTTGACGTTATATCGACAAAATTTGAAACGATACTTCAAGAACGGGGCATAGATCATCAAGGAGGGCATTCTATTGTTTGTGGTCGTGGATCTAACATGCTTAAATCATTGCAGTTATCTGGCTTTGATAATGTGAATTGTGCAATACACCAGTTAAAACTTTGTATTCGAACTACTGTGGAGCGACAGGAATGGCTCCTACAATTTACTGCTAAATTGAAAAACATTGACACCCATTTCAGTCATTCCTTGGTAGCACAAACTGAGCTGGAAAAAATTCAACCCGCTTTATCTGCCATTCAGGCTTACACAACACGGAAAAATATTGTTAAATATATATAAATGAATTTTAATTTTATGGTATATATTTAGTGTAAGCATTGTATGTTTTCTTTTTATGTAAATCCTATCTGTTAATTTAATTTCTTCTATTTCTATTCTGTATGATGAAACGATTTTCAGAGCTAAAAAATTCGTTAATTTTCTGCTTATGTTCAAATCTAATCATGATGATCTCCTTTGAAGACTAGATTAATGTTCAAAACTTTGTAGAAGTAATGAAACCATTGAAAGAAATTACTAGAAACTTAAGCAGTTCTCAAATGAGCATTTCATCAATCATACTGCTAACTCAAATTCTTGAGACCACATTACAGCATAAAGACACAAACACTGATACATCAGAACAATTCCAACATTTTACAAGAAAATACATGATGAACTTAATTCAAGCATGAGATTTGGAGAACTTACCAAAAACGACATGTGCGCGATTGCAACATATTTAGATCCACAATACAAGTCAAAATTTTTCAGTGACGTTGTCAGACAGCAAGTTGAATCCCAAATATTTGAAATGATGATGACGATGCAATCCAGAGATCAAAACTCATCTTAAGATGACTGCATACCTATTAACTCCAAAAGGTGCCGATTTGAAATTGAAAATCAGCCTTCAACAACTTGTGGCTTGATCACAGAATTTCAATTAGAAACATCGTTGCAAATGTTAGAATAAATGTTAAATATGAACAAAGAGCAGCAAGATGTGACTATGACTAACGAAAACGACAATCTGCTTTTGATGCTACACTCAAACCTACTGGAGTACAAAATGGAAAAAAAGACTCCCTGCAAAAGATGATCCACTAATGTGGTGGAAATCAAACAGACACAAATACCACTATCTAGTGCCTCTAGCTCGCCAGTATTGGTTGGCCTCCTCCCAGCAGGATAGCGAGTGGACAATTACTTAGTGGAGCTGGCCCCATATATGGAGAACAAGAAATACGTTGCACTGTGAAAAAGCGGAAAAATTACTTTTTGTTAAATATTATATGCCGCCGATAAAATTTGAGTATTAAGGTAACAAAAAGTAGTGTTTCATAAAGAATTGTTACTCTTTCTTAATATGTACACTTCTGCTTCGCCATCTGCTTTCGTTTCTGCTTCCACTAAAATTGCTTTTGACATCTGTTTCCACCTCTTCTTCTGTTATCACAGTTCTGTCACATCACTATTTTCAACCACTGCCTCCTTTTTCATGCCCCACGACTCTTATACTGTAATAGCCGTCTGATTTCTGTATAAGTAGTAAGTAGCCATACTACCTACAAAATTTCAAAGAATGTATTCCAGTTAATAGTGTCGAAACCTTTCTCTAAGTTTACAAATGCTATAAATGTTGGTTTGACTTTCCTTAACCTATCGTCTAAGATAACTCGAGGGTCAGTATTGCCTCACAAGTTCCTACATTTCCCCAGAATCCAAACTGATCTTTCCCGAGATCGGCTTCCACCAGTTTTTCCATCCTTCTGTAAGGAATTCGTGTTAGTACTCGTATTTTGCAACCAGGAGTTATTAAACTGATAGTTCGGTAACTTTCACACCTGTCAGCAACTGATTCCTTTGTAATTGTAACTAGTATATTCTACATCTGCATCTACTTAGATACTCCGCAAGCCACCGTAAGGTGTGTAGTGGAGGGTACCCCGTACCGCTACTTGTCATTTCCCCTCCTGTTCTATTCTCAAATAGAGCGAGGGAGAAACGATTGTCTGTACGCCTACATATGAACCCGAATTTCCCGTATCTTATCTTTGTGGTCCTTACGCGCGATGTATGTTGGTGGGAGCAGAATCGGTCGGCAGTCAGTTTCAAATGCCGGTACCAGAAAAGAACGCCGTCTTCCATCCAGGGATTACCATTTGAGTCCCTGAAGCATCTCTGTAACCCTTAAGTTTAGTTCAAACCTACCGGTAACAAAACTAGCAGCCCTCCTCTGAACTGCTTCGATGGTTTCCTTTAATGTGGCCTGGTACCGTATCCGAACATTACAGGTTTGTAATCCCCACTCATCCACATTAAATTACATTTTTCTGCACTCAAGGATAGCTGCCATTCATCACACCAACTGGAAACTTTGTCTAATTCGTCTCATATCTTCCTACAATCACTCAACTTCGACACCATACTGTGTACCACAGCATCATCAGCAAACAACTGTAGACTGATTCCCACACTGGCCGTGCGGGATTAGCCGAGTGGTCTTAGGCGCTGCGGTCATGGACTGTGCGGCTGGTCCTGGCGGAAGTTCGGTGCTCCATTGAGTATGGGTGTGTGTGTTTGTCCTTAGGATAATTTTGGTTAATTTGTGTGTAAGCTTAGGGACTGATGACCGTAGCAGTTTAGTCCCATAAGATTTCACACACATTTGAACTTTTTTTTTGCCCACCCTGTACGCCAAATCATTTATGTATACAGAGAACAACAGTGGTCCTATCATATTTCCCTGGGTCACTCCTGACGATACCCTTGTCTCTGATGAACACTCGACATCGAGGGCAACATACTGGGCTCTATTATTTAAGAAGTCTTCCAGCCACTCACAAGTCTGTGAACTTATTTCATATGCTCGTAACTTCGTTATTAGCCTGCAGTGGGGCGCCGTGTCAAATGCTTTTCGGAAGTCAAGAAATATGGAATCTGGCTGTTGGCCTACATACATAGTTCTCAGTATATCATGTGTGAAAAGAGCAAACTGAGTTTCGCACTACTGATGCTTTCTAAAACCATGCTGACTCATGGACATAAGCTTCTTAGCCTGAAGAAAGTTTATTATATTCGAACTGAGACTGTGTTCAAGGATTCTGCAACAAACAGAAGTTAGGGATATTGGTCTGTAATTTTGCTCACCTGTTCCTTTACCTTTATTATGCACTGGAGTCACTTGCGCTTTTTTCCAGTCGCTTGGGGCTTTGTGCTGGGCGAGAGATTCACGACAAATGCAGGCTAGGTAAAGGGCCAATGCCATAAAGAACTATTTGTAAAATCGAACTGGGATTCCATTTGGACCTGATGGTTTATTTCTTTTCAAATTTTTAAGTTGTTTCTCTACCCAAGGTATTGCTTATTTTTATGTGTCCATACGGGAGTCTGTCTGATGGTCAAATGATAGTATGTTTGTATGGTTGTCCTGCATGAACGGGTTATTGAATGTGAAACTTAATACTTTGGCTTTCGTTTGCTGTCTTCAATTGCCATACCAGACTGGTCAACAAGGTACTGAATGGAAGTCTTAGACTCGCTTAGCGATTTTACATACGATCAGAATCTTTTGTTGAGCCTCGACGGTAGTTGTTGTACGCTTCACACATAGATCTCTTCACAGACACACGAATCTCTACTAATTTTCGCTTGTCGTCGTTTGTGCGTCCCCTTTTGAACCTAGAGTGCAACAGCCTCTGCTTCCTTAGCGTCTTACGAATTTCGTTATTAAACCATGGTGAGTGTTTACTGTTGTTTATCCACTTACTAGGCACGAAACTCTCCAGACCACGATTTACAATCTGCTTAAACTTCACCTATAACGCCTTCATGTCCACCTTACTGGCATTAAGTGATGCCAGTTCAGTGTCTAAGTAAGATGTTAATAACTGCTTATCAGCTCTATCTAGCATAAACACTCTCCCAAACTTCTTGACTGATTTATTAACTTCAGTTATCATAGTTGCTATATGACATCATGGTCGCTAATCCCCTTTTCTGTAGGTGAAATCGGGGAACATTGAGACACAAAAATAAAGAGCACTGTACATTTGTAAGTAGCCCCTGTACAGGTTTTTATCACTATTTTTTTGGGAGTATAATTATTGTAAATACAATTATTTATGGATTTACATGTAAATTTTACCTGGTTTTCGAAAATTCTTTCAAAATATGAAAGATATACGATGTCTCATGCTGCCTCACTGGTAGGGTACGTCGAGACAATATGGGGGAGAATGACACACTTTACAATTAGATTAGAAACATTGATTTTGTTCCTATTTATTTCATTATTTGAGGATAGTATTATAAATTAAGTCATAAGTTAAAATTTCTGTGAAGAAAATAACATTTTATTGGTTGAAAAAGGCACAAAACAGTTGCAATGCTGAAACATTTTACTGTGAGATAAAACATGAAAAACATGAAATAGAATTACAAAGAAAATGTTATGAACTACCTCTATAAAAATCTATTTTAACGAATGTTATACTGCAAAAACGAAACAGGGAAAGAAAGCAGCGATTGCTGGCGTTTTATTCTTCCATGTCCTTGAGCTTGAGGTAACACCATAACTATATCAAACATCTGGACATTAGAAATATCTTCAACTACAGGGCACAAGAAATTATTTTCAGTCTTCTGCGACTTTTTCAGAAAAGAAACTTCAAAGTCCTCATCATCAGATTTTTCAAACCCTTCAAAATGGCTTTGAGCACTATGGGACTTAACATCTGAGGTCATCAGTCCCCTAGAACTTAGAACTACTTAAACCTAACTAACCTAAGGACATCAAACACATCCATGCCAGAAGCATGATTCAAACCTGCGACCGTAGCGACAGCGCGGTTCCAGACTGAAGTGCCTAGAACTGCTTGGCTACACTGGCCGGCTTCAATAGTTCCCAGTTGTTGTGAAAAATCAGCCTTCCTTCCCTGTATGATGGAATACAATTTTCTTGCTGATAAACTTAATGAGAAAGTAATGTCCAATATCATGGTTTTGTTAAACTGTAAGTGCATCTTTACTTAATTGAGCAATATCATCTTCCAGTCTGATGTTCCATCAAAGTAGTGCATTTCGTCTTCATTCTCAGACCTAGCTTTCTGTTTCTTGAAGACATTTGTCTATACACTTATACCTGTAGGCCTATTCTGTTTTTCTTCCAGAATTACCTTTTCTGGGATATCAGTGATGATTTTGCTTCTCCACTTTTCTCTGCGTTTCCCAGTCTTGCTGATGTCTGTGTGATTTGAACTTTGTGTACTTCCCAGTTGTTGTGAAAAATCAGCCTTCTAGGATCACCAATTTATTGTGCAGATCGCATTCAAGTGCTGTCTGGTCACTGTTCTGTCCTTTTGTTGTAGGATCCTGCACTGTTTCTCTCTGTTCACCTGGGGGATGGGGTGTGTCAGTGATCATACCTGGCAGAAACATATCATCTTTGTAAACATGCCTGTCACAGGAAAAATGCAAGTTTTATTGAATGAATTGATTATATTGTCTGTAGTCATTGCACATACATGTGCTGTACCTAAACAAGCTGCAACGTTATAGATGGTGAATGACTGTCCAGGATGTTCACTAATCCACATTTCTACAGCAGCATTATAATAAACCTGAAATGGCTTCATAATTCCAACATCCAGTGGCTGCATTCTGTGGATTGAATGTGGAGGAACAGTTAAGATGTGCACTCCATTAGCTTCTTCTCTATTAATGGCTTCAATGGACATGTGACTTTCGTTCTTACCACAAATTAGCAGTGTTTGTCGAGTTATATAACTTCCAGAATATTTAATAAAATGCTGCATGGCGCCTACAAAGTTAAGCGAAATCAACCAACCCAAGGAATGAACCAGTCCAAGCGTTCCTGCAGGTGCAGCACAAAGCACGAACTCTTTAAAATGAACTTATGGAAAAACCGTTATGGGTGGCATGGTGTTGCCCACAGCACTGATCATAAGTAGTGTTGTTACGAAAGTCCCCTTTTCTCCGCTGATAACTGTGAACACTTGTTTGATTCTGTTCTGTGCTATTACCTTTGAAGGCTGCCGGGTGGTTTCGGTTTTTGTCTCATCCAGGTTGGAGATGCGAGATGGGTCACATAGTTCTGTATGTTTCTTAAGTAATTTATCTAAATTATCGAAAAACATATCCTCATTGAAGCTATTGCAGGACCTGGCTCTTGCTACACTGCACCATTCAGCAGTTCGGAGGGGCAGTTGAGAATGGCGCTTGAGAAATCCATAGAGCCAGGCTTTGCTGGCCATACAATGTTTGTCCAATATTTCAGGACATTCTATTTTATTAATTTTTGCTGTCTCATGTGCTAACTTACATGTTTCTACAGTTGTGAGACCATAGAACATCTTTTTGCATTAGCTATTAAAATTTAACAAATTCCTCTTCTTGTTCATCTGACAAAACTCTGTGAACATCACAGTGAGCTTTCGTTTCTATAGCACTGGCAGGATTAGTTCTTAATTTCCTTTCATATATAGCAAGAGTCTGAACCTTTAGATTCATCTTTTTAAAGCACTTCTGATAGAATCTCCCTGTAGAACAAGTTTAATACCTTCCTTCACTGTATCTTCATCAAAGGTACCCTTAACCTTATGCTTTTTTCGTTCTCGTGTCATTCTAAGCCTTCAGCAAACAATCTGAAAGCAAAAAGCATTTATTAAAATAACTATATCCATTTTTTCCAACTTAAAGTGAGTATTTACACTGCAAATGATGTCTCAGCCCACCCCTCTGTGCTTTGTCTCAATATGCATCATCATAACCTCCCACAGTAAAAACATAGTCCTAACCTCCATAAACAATTTCTAACTAATTTGAACAATTTTAGTTAAGCTCAATTGCATATGCAATAAACTGATGTAAATTACAAAAAAAACTAATTCCATAACAAATTAAATACATCAAATTACCTGAGTGCAGAAAAATTTACGTCACTAGTGAGAATTCAGTCCTTCCAGTATTTCTCAGATGCTATACACTTGTGCCAAAACATATGAAGTTCTTTCCCATTTTCCATGGCAAAGTTATACAGCTTTGCAGGAATAGCCAACCTAAAGCACTAAATTTTATTCAAAATGGTCTCAATGTTGTCTCAAGGTGCCCCATGTCTCAAAAATGCCCCCACTTCCCCTATTGACATTGCTGATAAGATCTGACCTATTTGCTGTTACAAGGTCTAAGATATTTCCATTGCATGTGGGCTGCCAAGGCAGCTGCTCAAGACTTCTTCTGAGGGTATTTCACATGTCTCATACATCTTGCACACCAGATGGAACTCTTTTGTCACATCTGGTTTTCCCAGTGCTATCCAGGGCCAGCCACAGGATTTTTTCTGGGTGCAGGGGAGGGGATTCTAGTAATTGGTAAAATTTAACAATAAAAACTAAAGTAACATAGTCACTAACATTATACTGATTTTAATACACAAACAATGACGAAATGGCAGTTACAAAGCAAGGCGACAAGGCGTCTTAGACATTTCATCCAATACTTCAACAGTTTTTATTTCTGTATTTTTGTGATTATACATCGAGGACAGTCCATTTAATCTGTCCCCTCCCACTGTGCTCCTTACGTATGCCTGCTAGTACCGTAATGTTAAGAACGAATGTTCTCGTGTTGCTGTAGCTACTGGCAATGTGCAGAGACGCAATCCTGCGTCCGGCCATCCTGATTTAGGCTTTACGTGATTTGCCTAAATCGCTTCAAGCAAATGCCAGGATGGTTCCCTTCAATGGACACAGCCGACTTCCTTCCCTAATTCGATGAGACCGATGACCTTGCAGTTTGGTCTCCTCCCAAAATCAACAAACCCAATGTACAGAGAAGTTTGAGCACGTTATTGGCGCCAAGAAAATTATTTCATTACACATATTCAAAGATTTAATACAATCTGTGGGCAGTAAGTAAAGATCTGTCTGGTTCAGGGAATTTCTTACCCACATCCTCAGTTAATTGAAGAAAATCTCTGGTGATGTATCAGAATCATTAGGTCACTGATTTGCTATAACATAGACAGTAGTTTCTAAGTTTTCATCTTATGCTTGTACTACGATTTTCAACAACAAAGTTTGTATGTTTTTAGTATCCCCATATGGTTTAGAAGCCTGTTCTTGAGCTGGCTGATGAAACACTACATCAAAGGAAGAAAAACTGAAAGCCCAAAGTAGTCTTATAGACTCTTTTTCTCGAAGTTAGTGTGCTATGTTTGTGTCTCTGTGGTCCTTGGAATTTCCAGCTTAATTCCAGTAAGTTCAGCCATACTTTCTGCCTCCCTGTGCACTGGGTGAAAATGTGATGAAAATCTTTCATTTCCTTTTCTAGGTTCTCACACAGAACAAGACATATATTAAGATCCATCTCTTTTGATTGTAGTAAACAGTTGAAATGTGTGACAGGCTAGAAACTTGACTAGCTACAACCACTGACACCAAGAATGGCGGTTTCTGTATTGCTGTCAAAAATGAAAACGCTTGGCTTGAAGTTTCTGTATCTGGAAACTCTTGTTTTTCGTACAAGGAATCAATGATGAGGGGAAATAATTCACCAAAGAAAGAAACAACATCCAGCTCTCTACCCACCAGGTCTCACAGAATTTAATAAGCCTTGTTCTCCTTACTTTGGCATTAACCTTCAATATTTATCCTTCAGTATTTTTTTAGGGAAAGCTCTGAAGAATGTAATGCTTTTGTTTGCGCTGCCTAATGAGTTTTTGATTACAGACACAGTGCATGAAAGGTTAAGAGCTAAATTTACGAATGGTTACCACGGTGAATACAAATTGCCAGTGGTTAGGAGTGTTGGAATTTTGAGGCACAGCCATTGAACATACCTTTCACATTTGCTGCACCATCGAAGCCCAATCCACAGACTTCATTCGGATTTAATCTCAGATGATGAAGGCTTCGTTTTATAACGCCAGCCAAAGCTGATCCACGCAGATCATAAACAAGAACAGATCTGAGGAAATCTTCACGAATTACGAAAACATTTTTGTCTTTATCAACATATCAAGCACAAAACATGAACTTTTCTGTTCCACAAGTATTAGCAGTGTCATCTCTCAGAGGATTGAAAAATTAGATTTGTTAATTCTCTCAACAAGTTGTTTGGACACTAAACCACCGGCAGCTATAACAATTTCATTCTGAATAAACTTTACCCAGATTCGTCGCATCAGCATTTGCACTATCAAGATGTTCTTTTAGAGCTTCACCTCCTCCCTCAATTCGGAATCGTGGTAGTGCCCTAAATTTACCATCATTTCGACTTGCACATTCATCTGCTGACAGCTGTCCATAATCTCTGTATCCTCCCAGTGGTAATCCATCTCGTCCACAAAACAAAACAATATTAACAATAGAGAATAGCTCTACTCTGTTTTCACTTACTGTTTTTCTTTTCAAATGTGTGTTCATCTGGATGTTAACATTATCTGTGTTCTTTTCAAACACTAATATAAAATTTTGAGCAGAAATGCGGGCTTTCACGTGATACCCTTTATTTTCATGACCTCTGAATTCTTGTTTAGCATTGTTCTATATCATGAACGGTTTTTTTTTATTAACGAGCTCAACTGAATATGTGCACCTTTCTCTGAGTGGAATTTAGCTGCAAAAATATCACAGGAAAGCGCCCTAATTTATTTCTGGATAAGCTAACTACTGAAACTCTGAGAACCACTGATGCTGAAATTTCAAATTTCTGTTGCCACAAGGAAATCTCCAACTTCAAAGTGGAACCGAAGCTTTTGTAATATAGTCATATATTTCCTGATCATCGTGTCGGCAGTCTGTGAAGAAAAGGTACCTATGTCGTACTTGTTGTAGTTTTGTATTGGATTTGGATGAGTAATTTGGAATTAGATGTACCTGGCTGCAGTTCAGTACGCTCGTAATGACGTATTCCATTCAGTTTTGTTGTTCCTGACTGCTGCGAGGTGTCTTCGTCAGTTTCTGAAGTGATGTATTTAAATAGTTCATTTTGTCCGAAGACGAAAAAAAAGCACAAACTTGTTTATATTTTGTACCCATTTCAATGTAACTACACGAAACACAACACTCTAATCAACAACATATTGTAACTTGTAGCATGTCGTTTCACTGAATCACAATGGCCACATCACTATGATGGCATGCTAATCGGTATAACACATATGACCCTTCGAAACGGGTGAAGCTGGTAACAGGTTGTTCTTATGGTTTTCAGATCTGTCATGCGGTGAGCCGGCTTTTACTACAGCACCTACGCACCAGGTTCAGTGTGAAGGCTGAAAAAATCGGTCTAACACGTAACTAAACAGCTATCCGTTTGGTCTGAAATGTTAAAACCCCGCAGTCGTGGACTGCAGTAAATAGCTAAACCACTAATACTGGTAGGTGCACGCCCCTCAGTGATCGGGGGCTTGGTGTAGTCACGTGGTTGCTGTGAGACAAAGGACGCATGTCGAGTTCAACGCGCAAAACACGTCTCGTCTCGCGGGACGCCTTTTAATTCGCGAAGGCGACGCGACTCCGTTCCGTGCCTATTCAAATTCGTCTACGCGTCAGTGGGGAGTCCGCGTTGCAACACACCCAAGTGGTCCGTGGCCGGCAGAATCAGCGATCAGCATAAAAGTTCACACGCCACCGAGGTCCAGCACGCTGGCTTCCGCTTCTGTCTCTTCCGCACGCGTAGGCGCTACACCGTTGCCAGCAGTTGACCTAAAGGGAAAAACCGCGCATGAGGCAAATGCTCGAGGGCCGCCGCCCACGATATTCCGTGGGATGACTGCCACACGTGCAGAGCTACCAGATTCCAGCGATTCCGCTAATTAACAGCGAGGATGTTGACTCACTCCGTGTCATTTCTGTCCTGCCCATTGTTAGACATGTATTACAGAGTAAAAGATCGTCTGCACAACAGAATTTAATGTGCTGTTGGTCACGAGCTCGTTACTTGACAATAAAGGAAAAATGCAAACAGTTGTGCGTGAAACTGCAGGTAGCTGTTCACCACAATCTTCTTCATGACCTTTCCTACAATATGACGACGTAACTATGAAAACTGTTTGAGAATGGGCAGCCAAATATTTCGGTTGCACTTATTGAAAGTAGCCTCTCGTATTTATAAACAAGGTATTTAAGAAATGCCATTTCTTAATTTCGTTCATGGCATTCGATATTTCTGGAAGGCCTACAACTACGGCATTCATGTTTAAATAACGAAACACTTCGCTAGTTACGCATTTTTTGTGCTGAATCTTTATCAAGAGCAAATATTCACATATGTATTTTACGTGATCTTTTGCAGTGTAATACAGATCTTATCAGGAAGTATTTGATTACAAATAAACAATCACAATATGAAGCACACGTGCATGAAACTATAATAAACAGATCGGTTTGCCATTAGCAATCAAGGCATCAGAAATGCTGAGTTCATATCTCTTGATGATAAAATTTTTTGGCAAATTTTCCACTTCTTAGAAGTCTTGATTAGATTAATAATTCAGACCTTATTTCATATGACAGCTGTCAGTAAAAGTGCCATTGAAGAGCATACAATAAATAGATCATAGTTCAAAAGTGCACTTAATACGTTTTGAAATTATGTTCCTTAATTATTGAGACCCAGATTATCATTTAACTAAAACTCTTCCTAAAGGCAGGGCTACAAATATCATATTTAAATATCTTCAACATTTCTCGGCCCTGTGAGCAACTGTATAATTATTAATTTTAAATTTAATAATGAACAGCCACGGTTGCACCATTTACCTAGAAAATACCTAGGTTTCAGTTGAGACAACCCAACCTTCTTCAGAATAACAGTATCTATCGTTTGTCCATAGTGGACATCATCAAGCTAAAACTACAAATCCATAAATTATCGTCAGACTATAAAACTTATCTGGTACTGCCTCGGCCCCACTTCGTGACCACAATGTGGCAGCCTTGAGTGCTGTATTGAAGCTGGAATATTTATGCAGCTTCTTTCAGATAGTACTTGATTATAGATCACTACATCACCTGCAAAAACCTCATTTTCCTGTTAATATTGTCTGCTAGGTAATTAATATACAGTATCAACAGCAAGGGTCCCAACACATTTCCCTGGGGTTACATCTGAGGATGAACCTTCATCCAAGATAACATGCTGTGTCCTCCCTACTAAAAAATCATCAATCCAGTCACAAATTTCATCTGATACCCCTAATGATCATACTTTTGACAATAATCCTAGATGCTGTAGTGAGTCGGAAATCAAGAAATACTGCATCTATCTGGTTGCCTTGATCGAAATCTTTCAGTATATCATGTGAGAAAAGTATGAGTTGGATTTCACATGATTGATGCTTTCAAAATCCATGCTGGTTAGCATTGATTAGACCATTCTGTTGTAGATATCTCATTATGTTTGAGCTCAGAATGTGTTCTAAGACTCTATAACAAAATCGATGTCAAGGATATTGGACGGTAGTTTTGTGGATCACTTTTACTACCCTTCTTGTAGACACATGTGACCTTGTATTTTTTCAAGAACTGGACATAGTTATTTTGTTTGGGGGACCTATGGTGGATTACATTTAGAAGAGGGGCCATAAGTTCAGTGTAGCATCTGACAGGGATTCCATAGGAGCCTGGTGCTTTGTTCATTTTTAACGATTTCAGTTATTATCAACACCATTGGCTCTAATACTTATTTCATTCAGCTTTTCAGTGGTACAAGGATTAAATTGGGTCATTTCTCCTGGGTTTTCCTTCGTAAAGGAACATTTGAAAAAGGAGTTAAGCATTTCTGCAATTGCTTTGCTATCCTTAATATCAGTTCCCGTCTCATTCATAGGGCCTGGACACTAATTTTGTTGCCTCTAAGATCCTTTACATACAACCAGAATTCCTTAGAGTTCTATGGAAGATTACTTGACAATATTATACTATGGGAGTCACTGAAGGCATCACACATTGCTCTCTTGACAGCCAAATGCATTTCATTTAGCATCTCTCTATCTATAAGGCTATGCTTTGTTTTACACCTATTATGTAGTAATGTCTGTTTCTTTAGAAGTCTCTTTACAGTAACTGTTAGCATGGAGGTTCCCTCCCTTTATGATCTGTTCTACCGGGTATATATCAATACAGTGCATGGTCAACTATTCTTTCAAATTTGAGCCAGAGTTCTTCCACATGCTCCTGCCCTGTGCTGTAAATTTCAGATTCATCATTGAGATACGACACTACCGTCTTTTTAGTTGACAGTGCACATACAGGGTGTTACAAAAAGGTACAGCCAAACTTTCAGGAAACATTCCTCACACACAAATAAAGAAAAGATGTTATGTGGACTTGCGTCCAGAAACACTTAATTTCCATGTTAGAGCTCATTTTAGTTTTGTCAGTATGTACTGTACTTCCTGGATTATCATGATTTCATACGGGATACTCTATCTGTGCTGCTAGAACATGTGCCTTTACAAGTACGACACAACATGTGGTTCATGCACGATGGAGCTCCTACACATTTCAGTCGATGTGTTCGTACGCTTCTCAACAACAGATTCGATGACCGATGGATTGGTAGAGGCGGACCAATTCCATGGCCTCTACGCTCTCCTGACCTCAACCCTCTTGACTTTCATTTATGGGGGCATTTGAAAGCTCTTGTCTACGCAACCCCAGTACCAAATGTAGAGACTCTTCGTGCTCGTATTGTGGACGGCTGTGATACAATACGCCATTCTCCAGGGCTGCATCAGCGCATCAGGGATTCCATGCGACGGAGGGTGGATGCATGTATCCTTGCTAACGGAGGACATTTTGAACGTTTCCTGTAACAAAGTGTTTGAAGTCATGCTGGTACGTACTGTTGCTGTGTCTTTCCATTCCATGATTAATGTGATTTGAAGAGAAGTAATAACATGAGCTCTAACATGGAAAGTAAGCATTTCCAGACACATGTCCACATAACATATTTTCTTTCTTTGTGTGTGAGGAATGTTTCCTGAAAGTTTGGCTGTACCTTTTTGTAACACCTTGTATATCTTTCTGCTTGTTTTAGTTGTCCATTATACTGTGGTAATCATTGTTACTACAATTGTATCGTGTTCCTGATACCAGTTTTGATGTAGACATCCAAAAAGAGGCCAGGTCTATTTGTTGGCATTAGATTCAATATATTTCCATCATGAGTTCCGTTCCAGCTATCTGTTCTACGCAGTTTGCAAATAAGGCGTTTAGCAAAGTTTTACAGCATTAACAGCAAAAGTGCATATATCATCACTAGTTTTAATTATAATCTCAATGCATTATCCATTAAGATTTGAAATAACAATGAGAGAATGGTATTCATTATTTAATCCACCATCATTAATATGCAGACACTTAAAAGCTCATAATTCTTCATGAGGCTGTGAAATCAATTGCACCTTCAGAAAAAGCATTTTGGAAGCAGTGTGTCAATTTATTTTATTTATATTATACAATGGGTCTCCGAGACTTCTTACTGTGCCACCCTGGAGAAAATATATTTTTCTATTCGTTCAGAATCACTAACAGACACACTTTAATGGGAAGTTAACTC
This sequence comes from Schistocerca gregaria, assembly GCF_023897955.1. Classification (NCBI taxonomy): domain Eukaryota; kingdom Metazoa; phylum Arthropoda; class Insecta; order Orthoptera; family Acrididae; genus Schistocerca; species Schistocerca gregaria. The sequence continues at coordinate 545,282,157 of NC_064926.1, forward strand.
AGATCCAATAGGCTTCGATCACTTTCTAATTGAAATAGCAGTATATAATTCCCCAACTGATGTTATCTATGAACCGAAATCGAGATTAAATGTAAGTAAAGCAGACTGGACTAGTTATTAAAGCCTTTTACATAAAGAATATAGTACAATTGACATTTCAGAAGGACCCCTGTAGTATCTACAGTAAATTTGCAAATATGATCACTGCCGCCTCTATTTCACAGAACATGGTGGAGTGGTGAAAGTTCACATGTAGTTGCTAAACATAAATTAGGATTTACACAGTACAAACGAAATGGCACATAGGAAAACACAACTATAAGAAAGATGATACGAAAGCTAAACAATTCCTTAAACTTCAGAAGAAATCTTTTTAGAAAAAAATACAGTGGAAGGATTGAAAGAAATATTGCCGTCTCAGACACCTGAGCAAAGATAAGAAGGATCAACAGTAATCCTCTACTGCCAAAATCTGTAAAAAATTGTCTTGAAGACTTTGCAGAGAATATTGCACCTCCATCAGCAGAAAGAGAAACATTACAGTTTGAAAACAGCATTCATGGAGAACCACAAGGACCTAGTGAGTTATTGGATTTGGTGTGTAAGTTCGTAGCATTTCTCTAGAAGATTAATAAGCACAAAAGATAAAAATGATAGAGACTTTAGTCATCAATAATATTTTCTCCTTCACTATTTACAATCTGCCAACGCAAGTTTAGTTTTTCGCTTGTGCGCCTGTAGAAATCACATAGTTTTGAGGCGAAGAATTCGTTGAGCCACCTTCGGTCCGCATCTTTATCCTGAAGGGAAGTTCGTTGAAGGTTGTTCGACAAAAAGTAGAAAAGATGAAAATCTGAGGTCACAAGATCAGATGAATAAGGTAGATGTGGAACGACTTCCCAACCCAACCTTTGTATGGTGTTTATTGTCAGTCTAACAATATGCAGGCGGGCGTTATTGTGAAGCAGCATCACTTCATGCAGTCTTCCTGGCCGTTGTTCTTGGACTATGTCTGCTAGCTGTCTCAGTTTCTTGACAATAAATGTCAACAGTGCTGGTTACACCTTGGGAAGCAAATTCATAGTCTCTGTCACTGTTCCACCAGACACATAACATAATCTTTTGTGGATATGCAGAGGTCTTTGTATGCGAAGTTGCTGCTTAATTTGAGAAGAATTATTCCTTCCTTTCCCTTATGTTGGCATAAAGACACCATTACTTAACACCAGTAACGATACAGGGTAGGAATGGTCGGTATTGTTCACAAGCCAATTGATGGTGACTGAGCAGTGATGCACATATGGGCACCTGATGATTTTTGTGATTTTGGCTTAGAGCATGCGATATACAACGCTCGATTTTTGAACCTTCCCATTCCATGCCAATGGCACACGACGGTGGAGTGATCACAGTTCATCTCATCTGCCAGTTGTCTAGTACACTGATGTGGATCATTGTGGATCAATGCGTTTGAAGTGCAGTGTAATGCTGTGTGCAAGTGAGTGCCATTTATAATAACTATCTCTGGCGCACTCTCTGACTTACGTTTCCTCATTTGTTTTTATTCTGTTCTGTTGTTTAATTTTCTAGTAAAGGAGTCGTATGAGTTACAGTGTGTTTTTATGTTGCAATTAAGTAAATACAACTAGTTCTGCAACACATTTAAACAATAATCAATACTCCTTAAGACAAACAAAAAAACATTCTCTTGCAATGCTTTGTCCAACGGCGTTATCTCCAAATAAGGGGTCAATGCTTCTGGCTGTCTCGGTGGCTGTCACCTCTCTATTGAACTCAAACAGAAGAATATGTCGGAAATGTTGCGATTTCTCCACTTTGCACTCCCATTTTCTAGCGTCCACATCTCCACTCACTATCTACAAATGGCAAACAATTAACTATAAATAAAAAATGACAATCGATCAATAAACCTAAAGCAACCAGAATGTCAACATGCAAAACAGAAACGCTGTGAACTTATGCACCAACCTAATTTTTACAAAATCTTTTACAATCCAAGAATTAGAAATGATGCTTAAATGTTCTGCTTTCATGGCACCAGGACTCGATCAAATAAGTTACCCTATGAAATCTAAATTACCGACAGCAACAAAAAACATATTGCTGCATGTCTTTAATGCAATATGCCCAGAAAGCGAGATTCTTCAAGAATGAACCGCACAAATTATTGTACCTATACTAAAGCCCAGTAAAGATCCGCTAACGGCAGATTTATTTCATCTAAATGCACTGTCATCGTGTTATCAAAGACTTTTAAATGCCTTCTCAAATTTCATTTAGAATAGTTGTTGGAACACAATAAAAATTTCCAATGCCACAATATAGCTTTTGGTAAGAGAGGAGCACTGTTGATTGCTTAAGTATTCTCACGATGGACATTGAACATCATGGGAGTGTACTATTCTGTCGACGTTTTCTTACTGTTGCAGAAGTTTGACCACTTAGGAATCCCACATATTTGTCTTGTTTTCTTCAGAATTATTTACACTGTAGAATGGTTTACGTTAGGAAGAAAGATAACAGTCTGTATGGACCCTTCTCGGCGTGGAAAGGAATAGCTTGAGGTACTACTATAGACCCCTCTTATATGCTTCATTTATAGAAGATCTGGGAAACATATTTGACCCACTATTCATATGCTACAATGTGCAGATTATGTCTAAATATATGCAGCATGTATAAGCTTGGAATACTGTTGCTCATGGATGAATAATGCCGCTGATCCGCTACCTAAATGGTTACTGAGGAACAGTCCCAATTTGTCACAACCAAAATCTTCTGTAGTTTTCCTTACACGAAAATACTGAACATATTCAATTAATACTATAGGTCTGGAACCTTTTAGATTTAACATCAGGAAACGTGTTGGGGCATTTTCTGGAGAGCAGACTAACCTGGACAGAACACGTTTATCATATTGTTAAAAAAAAAAACAGATGAAGATCTGAATGTCTTGCGAGCTGTAAGTCATTTGCGGTGGTGAGTCCAACAAAACAGACTCCTCACTATGGACTACTATGAACTAATACAGTCTGCAATGGAATAAGAAGTGTTATATATTGAAGTTCCCCACAAAAGTGCTAGAAAAACTAAATGTACTGCAGTTTTGGACTATTAGGCAGTGCCTATGTACAATGAAGTCTTCACCAAATAACGCCCTTCTAATAGAAGCCAAAGATGCAGCTCTTGACATCGGTAAAGAACTACTTGCTAAAACGTTTTTGCTTCAATGATCCATAGTAATTAACCATCAAATCTTAGTTAAAGCTAAGAACTTACAGAAAGAAGATACCCAGACGAATACAAACGAACACCACTGCCAGTAACGGGCTTCCAATGTCTCAGATTTACGTACCCTTGGACATGGAAGGACCATATATTACCAGTGTTAAGTAAAAAATACGAAGTAACATTTTGCCAACCTGAAGGCTTTTACCTACCAGACAAAATAGGTGAAGCGCTTAGAGCTAATAAGGAAGTAATAAACTATCTGGAACTCAAATGGCTAGATTTTTTGACATACATATAGTGACAAGTCTAAAACTCATGAGGGAGTTGGCTGCAGATAGCTATTTTTTTTATTTCCACCATTAAGTGGTATTTACACTGCAGAAAACGCGTTAAGTTTGGAACAGAAAAAGGGAACAAAACACTAATTCTGACTGACTCTAGAAGCGCTTCGGAGCAATTTCTATTTGAAAGAAACTACATACATATTGAGTCAGATCTTGATAAGATTTCAAAGTGATACAGAGATTGGCAACTTATTTAAATGTTCATAAATATAAAATTGTTCATTTCACAAAATGAAAAAATGTAGTATCATATGATATTATATCAATGAGTCACTGTTGGAATTAGCCAACTCATACAAATACCTGGGTGTAACACTTTTTCGTCATATGAAATGGAATGATCACATAGATTCAGTTGCAGGTAATGCAGGTGGTAGACTTCAGTTTATTGGTAGAATACTTGGGAAATGCAATTAATCTACAAAGGAGATTGCTCACAAATCAATTGTGCGACCATTTCTAGAACATTGCTCATGTGTGTGGGACCTATACCAGACAGGATTATTAGGGGATATTGAATGTATACAGAGAAAGGCAGTGTGTCACAGAGATACTGAAGGAACTGAAGTGGGAGACTCTTGAAGACAGACGTAAACTATTGTGAGTAAGTCTAATAACAAAGTTTCAAGTACCAGCTTTAAGTGATGATTCTAGGAATATACTAAAACCCCACATGTATCGTTCACATAGCGATCGTGAGCGTAAGATTATAATACTTACTGCACGCACGGAGGCACTAAAACAATCATTCTTTGCAAGCTGCATACGTGAAATGAATGGAAAGAAACCTTTATAACTCGTACGATGGGATGAACTCTCTCCATGCATCTCACAGTGGTTTGCAGAGTACGCATGAAGGTGTAGAATTTGGGGATCAGAAGTTGAAAGCTGACAACAGTTGTACCTGTAAAGTGATGGGAAATAATACTGAAAGCCAAAAACGAAAATTAATCTGTACATCTAATGTGGGTGAAGGGGCACTCAAGTACTTGCCATAATGAAGCAGTAGATGGTCTTGCAAAAAAAAAAAAAAAATAGTATTTACGCAGTTTCCATATTCTGACTATCTCCATAATTAAGAAAAGGGGCATACAGTCAATGGGGAAACCAGAGGCATACATCACAGCAGACAAAGGGCTTTTAGTCCACTTCAGTCCAGCGAAAAATCTCCTAAGGAGCCACATAACGTCAGTTATTAGAATGAGGCTGGGACATGTATGTCACCCGCACACCTCTACAGGATTAGTATGATAGCCTCTCCTACATGTAGTGAGCATCTAGAAGCCAATGGAGATCTTGACCATATTAATTTGGCATGATTCAACCATCGAAATGTTCTTGTTGTTGTTGTGTGGTCCTCAGACCTGAGACTGGTTTGATGCAGCTCTCCATGCTACTCTACCCTGTGCAAGCTTCTTCAGCTCCCAGTACTTACTGCAACCTACATCCTTCTGAATCTGCTTAGTGTATTCATCTCTTGGTCTCCTTCTACGATTTTTACCTTCCACACTACCCTCCAATACTAAATTGGTGATCCCTTGATGCCTCAGAATATGTCCTATCAACCGATCTCTTCTTCTAGTCAAGTTGTGCCACAAACTTCTCTTCTCCCCAATCCTATTCAGTACCTCCTCATTAGTTATATGATCTACCCATGTATTCTTCAGCATTCTTCTGTAGCAACACATTTCGAAAGCTTCTATTCTACTCTTGTCCAAACTAGTTATCGTCCATGTTTCAACTTCATACATGCCTACGCTCCATACAAATACTTTCAGAAACGACTTCCTGACACTTAAATCTATACTCAATGTTAACAAATTTCTCTTCTTCAGAAACGCTTTCCTTGCCATTGCCAGTCTACATTTTTTATCCTCTCTAATTCGACCATCGTCACTTATTTTGCACACCAAATAGCAAAACTCGTTTACTACTTGAAGCGTCTCATTTCCTAATTTAATTCCCTTAGCATCACCTGACTTAATTCGACTACATTCCATTCCTCATTTTCCTTTTGTTGATGTTCATCTTATATTCTCCTTTCAAGACACTGTCCATTCTGTTCAACTGTTCTTCCAAGTCCTTTGCTGTCTCCGACACAATTAAAATGTCATCGGCGAACCTCAAAGTTTTTATTTCTTCTCCATGGATTTTAATACCTACCCCGAATTTTTCTTTTGTTTCCTTTACTGCTTGCTCAATATACAGATTGAATAACATTGGGGAAAGACTACAACCCTGTCTCACTCCCTTCCCAACCACTGCTTCCCTTTCATGTCCTCGACACTTATAACTGCCAACTGGTTTCTGTACAAATTGTAAATAGCCTTTCGCTCCCTTTATTTTACCCCTGCCACCTTTATAATTTGAAAGAGAATATTCCAGTCAACAATGTCAAAAGCTTTCTCTATGTCTACAAATGCTGGAACGCAGGTTTGCCTTTCCTTAATCTATTTTCTAAGATAAGTTGTAGGGTCAGTATTGCCTCACGTGTTCCAATATTTCTACGGAATCCAAACTGATCTTCCCCGATGTCAGGTTCTACCAGTTTTTCCATTCGTCTGTAAAGAATTTGCGTTAGTATTTTGCATCCGTGACTTATTAAACTGATTGTTCGGTAATTTTCACATCTGTCAACACCTGCTTTCTTTGGGATTGGAATTATTATATTCTTCTTGAAGTCTGAGGGTATTTCGCCTGTCTCATACATCTTGCTCACCAGCTGGTAGAGATTTGTCATCACTGGCTCTCCCAAGGCCGTCAGTAGTTCTAATGGAATGTTGTCTACTCCGGGGGCCTTGTTTCGACTCAGGTCTTTCAGTGCTCTGTCTAACTCTTCACGCAGTATCGTATCTCTCATTTCGTCTTCATCTATATCCTCTTCCATTTCCATAATATTGTCCTCAAGTACATTGCCCTTGTATAGACCCTCTATATACTCCTTCCACCTTTCTGCTTTCCCTTCTTTGCTTAGAACTGGGTTTCCATCTGAGCTCTTGATATTCGTACAAGTGGTCCTCTTTCCTCCAAAGGTGTCTTTAATTTTTCTGTAGGCAGTATCTATCTTACCCCTAGCGAGATAAGCCTCTACATCCTTACATTTGTCCTCTAGCCATCCCTGCTTAGCCATTTTGCACTTCTTGTCGATCTCATTTTTGAGATGTTTGTTTTCCTTTTTGCCTGCTTCATTTACTGCATTTTTATATTTTCTCCTTTCATCAATTAACTTCAGTATTTCTTCCTACTATGTTTCCTTCTCTCCCTTTTCCTACACTCGAATTCCAGTCACCCATTACTATTAATTTTTCGTCTCCCTTCACTATCTGAATAATTTCTTTTATTAGATCATACATTTCTCCAATTTCTTCGTCATCTGCAGAGCTACTTGGCATATAAACTTGTACTACTTTTGTGGGTGTGGGCTTCATGTCTATCTTGGCCACAATAATGCGTTCACTATGTTGTTTGTAGTAGCTTATCCAAACTCCTATTTTTTTTATTCATTATTAAACCGACTCCTGCATTACCCCTATTTGATTTTGTATTTATAACCCTCTATTCACCTGACCAAAAGTCTTGTTCCTCCTGCCAGCGAACTTCACTAATTCCTACTATATCTAACTTTAACCTATCCATTTACCTTTTTAAATTTTCTAACCTACCTGCTCGATTAAGGGATCTGACATTCCACACTCTGATCCGTAGAACGCCAGTTTTCTTTCTCCTGATAACGACGTCCTCCTGAGTAGTCCCCTCCTGGAGATCCCAATGGGGGACTATTTTACCTCCAGAATATTGTACCCAAGAGGACGCCAGCATCATTTAACTGTACAGCAAAGCTGCGTGCCTTCAGGAAAAATTACGGCTGTAGTTTCCTCTTGCTTTCAGCCGTTCGCAGTACCAGCACAACAAGGCCGTTTTGGTTAGTGTTTCAAGGCCAGATCAGTCAATGATCCAGACTGTTCCCCCTGCAACTACTGTAAAGGCTGCTGCCCCTCTTCAGGAACCACACGTTTGTCTGGCCTCTCAACAGATACCCCCCCATTGTGGTTGCACATACGTTACGGCTATCTGTATCGTTGAGGCACGCAAGCTTCCCCACCAACGGCAAGATCCATGGTTCTGGGGGGGGGGGGGGGGGGGGGAATCGAAATGAACTGTCGAAAGACATTTAAAATGAAGATACCCATGCCAACAAATATTAGAACATTAATGAATGAGAACACCTGAAAACCGATAGTTTAATCGTACGTTACATGCGAGAGGCCTGAAATATAAAATATTGTATTTATAATTTTGAAATTTTATGTAAGTGTAAAGTAGATGTGTACCAACACTTAAAGTTTAATTGATGTCACTAAGTCAAACTGTATGGCTGTATTGTTTACTACAAAAAGCCAATAAGATTAATTAAATAACTACGTTATCTCTAATGTTAATTACAGACATCTGTGTTAATGCAAATAAGTTCTGGTAAAATCGTTAGAGAGAGGTTTTGTACCAGCATATCTAACTTTGCCCAGAAATGTAGCCCATTTTCTTGTATCAACTATTTTCTTTAACAGCAGTATTCAAAAGTCATCTCATAGACCATGCATATCATGCTGTTATATCCCGATAGTGCTCAGAGCCATTTGAACCATTTTTGTTATATCCCGTATCATACGTGCAAACTTTGTACGATCTTGATCAAATAAAATGAATATAGTATTTCATAAGCGACGGGTTGCTGCCATCCGTAGTTAATATTTAGTAAACCGTTACAGTGTTTAGCTGTATCCAAAATGGATAAGCTTAACTATAAGTCTTTTTCGTGCTAGTACAGCACACTCCCGTGCCGCTAGCATATTCTATCATACTGTGCCGCTAGTCTTCTACAACAATCGATTAGTAAAATTCGATTGCTACCTTGCGGGATGTATTTTGAAACAATGTTTCAGTTTTCACAGGGACCCATGGGGCAATAAGAAATGTTGGAAAGATGATTTGTTGTAGAGAATCAATTTCGAAGGGGTTTGTTTATTACTGCTGTGTATAGAGCAGATATGCTTGAGCAACACTTCCTGTTGTGTATATTGGACTGTTCTTGAAGTAAAAGTCAGTTAATTTGTGTGAACTGGACAAATATTTAAGTAATTGTTACCGTACTTAAAACCAACATACATAAATGCCAGCTCTTCGTATTATGTGAAACTTCTGTGCGTTTGTGACAAGAAGTAGGGATGACAAAACGCAAAAACTTATATAAAACTCGTAATTATTAGCAAGTTTGTGAACAAAATGGAAATCTAAAATGCTTTGGGCGACATGTACTTAAATCGTCATGGTAGCGGAAGTATTAACAGGGGTCTGCAAAAAATTATATTTTGAAATTTGATAACTGGCCTCTATGTGCTTTTCAGCGCTGATTTCAAAAATGTAATCCATTTTTTCCAATCACATCAGCTTTCTTACAAAAAAAGGGGAGTATATTTGGGTATAATAACAAAATTTAAGCAATTTATCAGACTTTTTCCCACGTAATGAAATTTTGTTTTATGTATAAATCATGTTCTAAACTACATTTACATTTCTCTTTAAGCTCGTAAGCCCTTATAATAACGCTTTCGCTTTTTGTCGAATCTTTTTTATTGCTTTTCCGGCTGTGGACTTATTGAGGATCATCTCTTTTTTTGTCATCTAGCAGTAGTCAGCTATCATGTTGACAGTCCACCTTACTTGATATCTTGTTTCCATTTCTTTGATGTCTTGGTGGAATATATCGCCCTGCTCTTCACTTACATTACCAAGGTCTGCAGGGAAGTACTGAAGATGTGATGGAGAAAATAAACTTCAATGCCCATGTTACAGCTTCTTAAAGTTGTCGAGTATGTCTGCGACGATTGTCTTGTAGTTTGAATCTCTTTGTTTTCTAGGAAACCGGTAACAATTAATTTAAAATATGTCCATGCTGCCTTTTCTTTTGTTTCCCTTTTTGTCCCTGAAGTTGAGATCTGTCATTAGTTTTCTAATGTCTGGACCGACAAAGATTCCGTCCTTTAGCTTTGCCTCGGATAAACCAGGAAACTGTCCACAAAGATACCTGAAACACTCCCCTTCTTGTGGCAATGCCTTAACAAATTGTTTCATCACTCCCAACTTAATGTGAAGTGGTGGAAGTAACACCTTTTGGGATCCACAAGGCCTTTTCTCAACATTTTTAACTCCTACCTGTAATGTTTTTCTCAAGGGCCAAGCCTTTTTTATGTAGTGTTGCTTTCTCTCTACTGTCCCATTCACAGAGAAAGCAAGTGAACTTTGTATAACCACTTTGTTGACCAAGCAGCATTGAAATCACTTTTAAATCGCCACATAGTGTCCATTTGTGATCTGAATAGCAGAGGTTGCTTAAAACCAGTTCAGGGTTTTTATAACATTCTTTTAAGTGAACAGAGTATCTAACTGGTATAGAAGCATACTTATTGCCATTGTATAAAAGTACTGCTTTAAGGCTTTTTTTCGAAGAATCGGTGAAAAGTCTCCACTCATCAGGAGCATATCCTATTTTGAAATGTGTGATAAGTCCAGGAACATCATTGCAAAACACCAGGTCACCTTCTCGAGAGAAGAAAGATACAAACTCCATTTCCCTTGATCAGTACCAAGAAAAGGATGTACATGGAGCCAACATATGTTTATCTTTCAATCTAGATCCTAAAACCTCTGCCGATTCTGTAGAAAGGCCTAGGTCTCTTAACTAAATTGATCAGTTCAGATTGTGAGAATGGAATGGGATTGGTTGTGCCAGGATCATAGCAATCTGTCTTCTTCACTATCACCTTGCTGAGCCTGTGGCTTGTGATCACCTGCATTATCCAAAGAATCTGGAGGAGAGTGTATTGGTACTTCAGGTCCATGAGGAACATGGCGAATGGCTCGTTGAATGTTAGGGTAAGAAATATCCTTTTTGTTTTTCAAATTGAAACTTCGTACATTGCAAGAACAAAAATAGCAGTTACCACTATAATTTTTGGGCTCCCACCAAACCATTGGTCTCCAAAAATTTAAGGACTGCTTTTTACATTGAAACCATTGCCTTTGTTATTCAACATACACTGAACAAACTTTGTGTGGGGCCCAAGGCTTATCTTGATCACCTAATTTTATACTAAAAGAGGCGAAATATACTTTTTCAGCGAAATTGGAAATGTTTCTTTGTTGCTTTTTAACAGTATAGTTACCACAAATGTAGCAGAAGCAGTCTGGCAAGTTTATACATCCTCTGGTAGCCATTGTCCATAAAACAACTTCACAACACGAGAAAACAGTCACTACTTTAAAGCACTAGTTACAACAACACCGGAACAGCACAGAGTGAAGAGGTACTGTGATCTGAAGGACAATATCAGAAGCTCAGTGCTTGGTGATGGCATGGAAAGGGGCAGCACGACAGACAGGCACCGACATGAAAATACTTCTGGTTTCTTCTAATTACTCTTTATTTTACTTATATCTAGTATAAAAACGGCTAAATAACAGTTCATGGAGATCCTTAAAACCAAAATTCAAACTCACTAGAGCGCTGAAATATTTTTTTTAGACAAGCAGTTTGTGAAATAACTGTATGTGATACAATTTTTTCTCTATTTTTCCCAAAATCAGTGTTGAAAACACTATAAAAAAATCACTTAATAAATTTGAAACAATTTTTATGTTGCAGACCTGTGTAATTGATTATATAGTAATAGAAAGCATATTCTTACAGGATGGCAACATAGTGAAAGAACTGGAAGTGATGTGTAGCAAAGCTAATGCAGTGAGCACTCAGCTACGATCTATTCTCTTCTGCAAGAAGGAAGTCAGTACCAAGACTTAAGTTATCTGTGCACCGTTCAATCTTTCGACCAACTTTGTTGTATGGGAGCTTACGGATATGAAAGTAGCTAGGATGATTGCAAGTACTAGTACATGGGAACAATGGCAAGAGGGTGTGCACAATGAGGAAGTCAAAGAAAAACTGGGAATGAACTCTATAGAAGTAGCAGTCAGGGCGAACAGGCTTAGATGGTGGGGTCATGTTACACGCATGGGAGAAGCAAGGTTACCCAAGAGACTCATGAGTTCAGCAGTAGAGGGTAGGAGGAATCGGGGTAGACCATGGAGAAGGTACCTGGATTCGGTTAAGAATGATTTTGAAGTAATAGGCTTAACATCAGAAGAGGCACCAATGTTAGCATTGAGTAGGGGATCATGGAGGAATTTTATAAGGGGGACTATGCTCGAGACTGAACGCTGAAAGGCATAATCAGTCTTAAATGATGATGATGATGATGATGATGATGAGAAAGCCCTTTCTGGTTTAATAATTTTTAGGTTAATTTCTCAAGCAGAGAAAATTAATCAACACTTTCTAAAAAATCATTCACTGCGGTACTTTGAGTTTATTCAGGTTCTGATGTTAACTGCGTAAAATATCTTTTTGTAGGACACAGTTCGAAGCGGTTCAGTTTGGAGTTGAATACTCATTATTGGGTGATTAAAAGTCTACACATCAGCTGTACAATCACTGAGTTCTCAATGGCGGGATAATGAGTGCAATTCCATTTGCAGTAATTTCCATAAAGCAGGAGTGCCCAAAATTTGTTCTTTGTTTATTCACCCACGGATCATTTTACAATAATACAACAAAACTTAATCATTAGCAGTTATGTGGTGTATAATTACTTGCAGGTTTAGTTAATTCCACAAATAGTCGTACACTATTTATTTGCATCTTGTCATGAATCATAGCACATACCTCCTTCTTTTCTGACGTAAGGATCATGAACTAACCAAGGTTAGCATCCTTATGAAGGATACAAACTCAACCGTGCCAGGTACAGCCCAAAGAGTAACTGAATAGGCCTACAAGTGTTTCACAGGCAAGACTTTAAGCCATAATATTGCAAAGAAGTTGTAATTTAAAACAAGAAAAAATGGCCTGCTAGCACTGGAAATACATATTGATGGTTACGTAAAATTACCGGGAATGCAGCTGAAGAAGTTATTATGTATATAAATTAATGAACAAGTTTAGCATGTTTTGCTCTTAGAAGCACATACCATTGTGTTCATCTTAAGACAAGCACATTGGCTTATTTGCCATATTATTTTTTACTCCTTGTGTTATAGAATTACCTTCTTTGAAGAAAATAACCAGAAACATTCAAGGAGCTTTTTTAAATCTCTTTGAATTCTTACTCTCTCTTCTCAGTACATTTACTCCTTAAATAAAGAGTCGCGGTATGTACTGTGGCGCAATGGTAATCAACAAGCTTACCTCTAACTTGAAACAAGAGACTGGCAGTTTCACTCAGTTCAAAACAAAATAAACATACCGTACTAGTCACTCTTTCTACAAACTATCAGAATATCCGTATTAAAGAACTGAATGCAAGTAGCAGTACTAGCTGTAAATCTGCATGAGTAGTAGTAGTGTTCTGTAAACAGGGCTCAGCATTTACAGCTGTAGGTAACTATTTTTGTGGAAATATACCAGTGCAATCAAGTAAATGCTGAGCTGCCTATGAAGTTGAAAACAAATAAGTCACCAGGTCACACTGAACCCCAATTTGGATTTTCAGAGAGTATTCTATGGCAATGGTCCCTTACTTGGCTTGCATTTATTGTGAATCACTTGCCCAATGAAAAGTCTCAAACGACTGGAAAAAAAGTGCTGGTGACACTTGTGTATAAGAAGTGGAAAAAAAGGACCTGCAAAATTACAAACCCATATCCTTAACTTCGGTATACTGCAAAATCATGGAATATTAACAAATTTCCTTTAGGCATAAAAACTTCTGTTCACAAATCAGCATGGATTTAGATAGCACAGCTAGTGTGAAACACAGCTTACTCTTTTCTCGCATGATATACTGTGAACTATGGATAAAGGGCAACAGCCAGATTCCATATTTTTAGATTTCTGAAAGTCATTTGATGAGGTACCCCACTGCAGACTTTTAATGTAGGTATGAACATACGGAATATGTTCCCAGAGAGTGACTCAAAGACTTTTTAAGTAATAGGACCCAGTATGTTGCCCTTGACAAGTGAGTGTTCATTGGAGACAATGATATCTTCAGGAGTGCACCAGGAAAGTGTGATTGAACCGCTATTATTTTCTATATAAGTAAAAGAAATGGAGGACAGCTTGGGAAGCAATCTTCGATTGTTTGCTGATGATGCTGTGTTGTATGGGAAGGTATTGAAGTTGAGTGACTGTAGGAATATACAAGATGATTTAGATAAAACTTCTAGTTGATGTGATGATTGGCAGCTAACACTATAAATGTAGAAAAATATAAGTTAATGTGGATGAGCAGGAAAAACAAACCAGTAATTTTCGGATATTATAATAGTAGTGCTCTGCTTGACATGTCGTTTAAATATCTGGGTGTAACATTGCAAAATGATATGAAATGGAACAAGTAGTCTATTGGGAGAATTTTAGGAAAGTGTGGTTCGTACGTAAAGACTGCACGTAGGACACTGGTGTGACCTTTTCTTGAGCACTGCTCGAGTCTTTGGGATCTGTACCAGTTCGGATTAAAGGAAGACATTGAAACAGTTCAGAGGTGGAATGGTAGATTTGTTACTGGGAGGTTCAAACAACATGTAAGCATTATGCAGATGCTTCAGGAACTCATATGGGAATTCCTGGAGGGAAAACAACATTCTTTTTGAGGAACACTATTGAGAAAATTTAGAGAACCACCATTTGAAGCTGACTGCAGAACGATTCTACTACTGCCAACACACATTTCGCGTAAGGAACATGAAGGTATGATACAAGAAATTAGAACTCACACGGAGACATACAGGTAGTCATTTTTCCACGGTTCTATTTGCAAGTGGAACAGGAAAGGAAATGAGTAGTGGTGATACAAGGTATGCTCCGCCATAAACCGTGCAGTGGCTTGCAGCATATTGTATTATAAAAGATAGAGGTATGGTCTGCCCTTTTAAAATGAAACTAAAAGAAATATTTACAAAATAGACGTTTTTATATCATAACAGAGTTTCTGAATTAAAAAAGATTACTTAGTTAAGGAGTTCTGTATTATATGCAGAAATAATAATTATATAAGAATAAAAAACAAATGTAATTATTGAACAATGGAAACACCAGGTAGGAATATCAGCAATGTAGGAGGGTCATTCCAGAAGTAAAGCCTCCTATTTTCATTCGTGGAAATTACAGGAGGTACATAAATCACACAACAGCACACTAAAGAGAACAATATTTCAGCTACAGACTGTCATTTTTCCACATAGTCACCACCATTCATTATGCACTTTTGCCAACAATGAACCAGAGCCTACATGCTGTGCGTGTAAAAATCAGAACCAACTGAGGCTAAGCTCTTTATTATAGCTTTGATAACAGATTCCATGTTTGCCATGTAGTCCGTCTTTCAGAGGCTCAAAGAGATGTCGTAAGTCTGAAGGTGCTAAATCAGGACTGTACTGTGGATGTGGATGTGTTAAAACAGTAAAGCTGAATTTTGCAATGAGTTGCATAGTTGCAAAACCGGTGTGGAGCCTTGTGTTATCAGATTGCAGGTAAGTTGGTCTTCTTCTCTGGCCTTACCCTGAAAATTCGAGCTTTCAGCTTAGTCAGTGTCATCTTGTAGTATGCTGAATTGACAGTTTCTCCAGGATGTCTAAAAGAATCACATCCTGGCTATCCCTGAAGACTGTGCACACCACTTTTCCTGCAGATGGTTGTGTCTTAAATTTCTTCTTTGACGCCGGCCGCGGTGGTCTCGCGGTTCTAGGCGCGCAGTCCGGAACCGTGCGCCTGCTACGGTCGCAGGTTCGAATCCTGCCTCGGGCATGGATGTGTGTGATGTCCTTAGGTTAGTTAGGTTTAAGTAGTTCTAAGTTCTAGGGGACTAATGACCACAGCAGTTGAGTCCCATAGTGCTCAGAGCCATCTTCTTTGACGGAGAATTTGCATTTTCCATTCCATGGGGTGTCTTTTAGATTCTGGCTTGTAGTGGTGACACCATGTCTCATCCCTGGTGACGGTGCTATTCAGAAAATTTTCACCATCAGCTCCATATTGGTCCAGCAGGTCCCAACAAATTTCCATTCAATGAGTTTTTGTCCTCTTGTAAGCATTCACGGGACCCATCTCGCACAGACTTTGAAACAACCGAGATGTTCCAACATGGTTTCCAAGGCGTTACAGCTGACATTCAGCTTTGTACACAATTCTCTGGTCGTTATCTGCCTATCAGTACAGATGAGTTGATCAACAGCTGTGCAGGGTCGACTGGGCCATGGTTCGTAATGCACACCTGTGTCACCAACATGAAAATGCTGTACCCATCGCCTCACACCGCCCACGTCTATTGTATCGTCTCTGTACACCTTAGGCAAGTGTCAATGTATTTCAATCGGCGAAATTTCTTCAGCAGTGAGGAATTCAATGACACACCACTGTTTTATACACCCATCCATATCAGGCTACCTGCTGGTGCCAACTACTGCACAACCACGGAACTGCCTACTAATGAAAGAGGAAGGTGCAACCAGTAGCATTACACCAACAAAATGTGGCGTGGACATCCAAAATTGCCACAAAAAATAGGAGGCATTACTTTCGGAATGACCCTCATAATTATTGATTAAAAGAAAATTCACTGTCAGTTATAATGTATGAAATTAACTTTAAGCTATGATGAAATCAACACAGTGTAAATTGTTTCATCATTTAATAAAATAATCCAAACAATTCACACCATGCTAGAAGTAGAAATAATTTCCATATCAAACATGCAACCCCCTCTAGGATGCATGCTAGTGTTTTATATTCTGGGGCAAAAGTCTAACAGGTTGCCTCTGTATGTCAGGTAGGATGTTGAACATCCACAAGTATTTAAACACAAAGTAAAAGAAAGCCTAATTACCCACTCCTACAATATATCTGAATACTAGCACACACAAATGTGAATTTTGCCTAACTGTAAAATTTATATCGAGCAGATTCTAATTTTGCTAGTATATAGACAGTGGAAATTTTATGGACCGCATTGTCACAAGCCTTCAACAGACTTAAAACTATGCATGCTACACTGTTATATTTGTATTATAATTAGCTGTTTCCACAGCCTGTCGTCGTGAGTTGGGGGAGTATTGCTTCGATCTGCCAGAATGGCATAGCTGCTCACCCACCCTAGTGTTGTGAGTCCAACAGAAGACTTGGATGTTTGGAAACAGTCAGAAAGATGCCAACAGCTAAGGAACATTCTTTCTTTAACACAGGATCTCAGATATATTTGCTGGCGATAGGTAGGCATCCACATTCCGCAATTACAGAAGGGCATTGATCTCTCAATAAAGCGAAGCAAGGCTGAAGTGTCCATACAAGGTTGCATCGGGCTTGGCCGGTGCTGATGCAATGTTGTACCTGGTACAGCTGATTTTCAGTTGGCGGAGTAGCTGGCAGCAGAGGTCCTGTGGCGCAGCTTATGGTGTGGTCATTGGCCGCAGGACTGGGCAGCAGTGTGGTGGCAGGCAGCAAGGGCAGCCCAAACTCTGGACATTGGTGTACAAGCGGTGGGCCGACAATGAATGACGGCTGTCCATGGGTGCTGGAGGGACCAGCGCGTGGCAGCTGTCTGGTTACAGCTGCCTGCCCAAATGTGCTTATGGCTGGATGGACGCATATAAACAGCAGTTTGGGGACATTTTGTTCAGCTGGTACTGGAGAGCATTGCACATCTGTTGAAAGGGTAAAGGCATGGCACAAGTGATTCAGGGATGTATGGACTGTGTTGGCTGAAGGTGCACTGACTGTAACTACACCACAGTACTGATGCTATTTTCCAACAGGTGGTTGCTCTCACTAGTCTAGATGGGCAAGTTATGGCAGCAGCCATTGCTAAAGAGGTCGGGCTGATGGTCAAAGTGTTCTCCATCGTTAAGGACACACTGAAATATCACAAACTGTGCACCCGATGAGTGCCTCACAGTCTTCAAATAGCACAGGGAGCACATCAAATGAGACTTCCTCTTGAAAATTTGCAGCACTATGCCAAGGAAGGAAAAGAATTCCTGTTACAAGTGGTCACTAGAGGTGAGGCTTTGTGTTAGCCTACAAACACAAGTGAAAAATAGAAAGTTTCTAATGGATCATGCAGGTCAGCACCGCTCAAAATGTACTACACCCTTTCCTCTTATGGAGCCTCCATTTCAATGTTTTTAGTATGACTAATTGTATTGGATGATTGGTGTGTTCGCTTGCTCGCTCTGTCGTCACGAGTGTGCGCCCATGTCCTTCTAGCTGGGAGTTTGAGATGTGAACACTCTTATAGGAACCACACCTTTAGCTGCAGGCAGTGACATTATGATTCTTTCAGCAATTTTAATTTTACAGCCTCTGGCTCATTTCTTTTTGAATACACCTTCTGCAATAGGTGGATGTCAAAGGTACTGGGTGGCTTTTTTAGACAGGTATGACCTATACATTCTTTCAGCTATATGTCACTTTTTTTATTCAGAATTCTGCTGTATATTATAGTCAAAAGAGGGCCAAGTAAGCTGCAAATTCTGTTTAGTATGTGACAGGGATTCCAACAGACTCTGGAGCTTTGTTCAGTTTTAGTGATTTCAGCTGTTCTTCAATATCAAGGATACTAATATTTATTACTCACTTTTGCAGTGGCACTAGAATTAAACTAGGGCAATCCTCCTTAGATTTACCTTCGTAAAGGAACATTTGAAAAGAGAGTTCACTATTTCTGTTTTTTGTTACCCTCAATTTAGTATCTTAGTCATCCATGAATGTGGAGACACCAACTTGGATGCCACTGACAGGCTTTAGATATGAACACAATGTGTTTGGCCATTGTCAGAAGTATTTTGATAGGATATAGCTGCAGTAGCTGTTGAACACTTCAAGAATTGCTCTTTCGACAGCGAAACACATTTCCATTTAGTATCCCCCTATCTATTAGCCCTGTGCTGTTTTCCTACACTTATTGTCCAGTACTTTCTGTTTCTTTACTGAGACTGGATACCATTGAGGGACCCTCAGATGTTGAACTGTTCTACTAAGCACTTACATATCCAGCACTTTGTGAGCTATTTTTGTAAACTTGCTCCAGCACAAAACTAAATACTCTTTGAGATGTGGCCCCCTTATCTGGCTTACTGAACATGCCAATCTTTCTACTTATTTCCTCTTTATACTTTGGGAATCATTAATGCTATAACTGTCTTACAGTCGCTGATTCCAGCTGTAATGTGAACGTCCTTAAAGAAGTCAGGTCTATTATTTGCCATTAGATATACAGGGCGTCCCACTCAAACCTCCCTGATTTCAAGGACCCAGAAGAGAAAAACCACAGTAGATATGACAATGAAAAATGCACCACACATTGTAGAGCATCTCAAAGAATTTATATTCCCATGTCAGAAGTGCCAAGTATCACCGCCAGAGTGCAGCATGGTCACATGAAGTGCAAATGGCGACTCCACAGCAACACACGCAAGCAGCACTGTGGTTTGCAGAAACAAAATCGCCAATTACTGTACAAATAAATTATCATCATGTGTATGAATGATGTAAGAACAGTTAAGGAATGGTATAGGAAGTTTCTGGCAATAGGAAGTGTTCTGAAACATTCTGGTGGCGCATGTTACGGAGTTTCAGAAGAGACATTGGAGGAGATCAGACAAAATGTTACTCAGAAGCCCATTTAAGTCAATTTGTCAAATATCTAGGCAACTTGTACCTTGATCAACATTGCATCGTGTAATTCACCAGTGTCTTAGTATGTGTGCTTACAAAGTGAAAATTCTGCAACATTTGATGCTGAACGACAAACCACACTGGCAACAATTTGCTGCGGATATGCTGCAGTGTATTGATATGGATGCCAGCTTCCTGGAAAGATGTTTATTCTGAGATGAGGCACTCTTTCATCTTTCAGGAAGGGTTAACAGGCATAATGTTCAGATTTGGGGTTTGCAAAATCCGCACGTTGTTGAATGTGTTCGTGATTGCCCTAAACTAAACGTCTGATGTGGGCTAATGCATGACAGGACTGTTGGACCGTTCTTCTTTGCCGAACAAACAGTGAATGGGTTAGTGTATCTGGACATGCTGCAGCAGTTTGTATACCCTCAGATACAAGACTTGCAACCGACTTGCAACCCAACATAATCTTTCAACAGGATGGGCCTCCGCTGCATTGGTCATGACTGTTTGCAAGTTCCTGGATAGGAAATTTCCCAGTTGTTGGACTGGACACGGAGGACACATTGCCTGGCCACCACATCCACCCAACATTATGCCACTTGCTTTCTTCATGTGGGGATTCGTGAAGGACCATACGTATGCGACCAAAGTGGGCGATATTCCTAGGTTGCGACATTGTATCACTAATGTGATTGCAACAATAACAGAGGAAATGTTACAAAGAACTTGTCAAGAAATTGAGTATATACTCGATATTCTTTGTGATACAAATGGTTCACTTGTAGAGGTGTATTGATGATAAATAAATAAAGCCTTTAAGATGCTTTACAATGTGGTGCATTTTTCATTGTCATATCTACTGTGATTTTTTTCCTGGGTCTTTGAAATCAGGGAAGTTTGAGTGAGACACCCTGTATTATATTCCTTTCAGTGGTGGACTATTGAAATATCTGTTCGAAGCAGTTGTCAGAGAAAGCATTTAATATTGTTTGGAAAGGATTTATTGTAACCCACCAATGAAAAAGCTCTAACTGTCCCAACCGACTGTTGGAGGATTAAAGTCTCATCCCATGTTGACAGTATTAGTGATGAGCATACTTATTAGCAACTCATGTTTTCTTGGTTACATTTGGGAGTGAGTCTTGTGGTCAATAAAAGAACCCACTTACAAGTTTATGTTCACCCTTTATGCTGAGTCTTGCCCAAACAATCCCAAATGCTGTTTCAGTTTCTTTCTCGGTGGATGTGAGTTTGTTGTTTACTCTGACAAAGAAGTCACTAACGTTTCCCATTAATCTATCTTTTTGATATGCTTAGATTAACCTCAAAATGAAAATGGACACAGCTGCCTTTGCAACAGGTGAAACTTGTCTCACAAGCTTAATTAGCAAGACAACACCTTGAACTTGGTGGTAGGGGAACAAGCGTGACACCATGAGTTCTCCCTGGTCCCTGTCTCCCTTGTACAGAACCTCTAGATCTACCACTGAAGTGCCCCTCACAGCCAAGTGGATGACAGTCACAGATCTTGTACTTCCTGCAGAGAAGACAGTACCCATTGAAGAGGTCTCTTGGTAGCCCTCACCACACACCCAATTGTTTGCCATCTGCTATGGTGATTTCCAGCTGCTCATGAACAGCAGCTAACTCATCCCTTGGCTGAGAACAGCATTTACCGTGGGGCCACACTGTGGCTGGTACAGTGTTTTACAGAATAATCAACATATGACTTTGTAGTGTGATAAATGCTTCTCTTTTAATTTTTGGATTTAATGATGGGATATCAACAGTATTAGGAAAAGTATAGGTTGCTGCTCACCGTAAAGATGACATGTTGAGTTGCAGCCAGGCACAGTGAAATCTGTAGAGGGACGGGGAGAGGGGAGGGCTAGCAGGGTACGAAAGAGTGGAGAGAAGAGCACTGTCTAGTGGAGATGCAGACACTACATAGAGATATGAAAAGACTGCCAGGCATAACATCAGGAGGGAGGGAGAGGAGGGGGGGGGGGATGAGAGAAGCAGTAAAGGGCAAAGATAAGCAGGTGTGTTGGCAGAGGTTGGCACACAATGAGGGTGAGCTATGTGACCAGGGGGGGGGAGGTGATAGGACAGAGGAGGTGGAAACTTTTGGGTGGAGAGTGTGGGGACAGTAGGTTAATGTAAGTTAAGTCTGGGATAATTTTGAGAGCGGATAATGTGTATTAAGAATAACTTCCATCTATGCAGTTCAGGAAAGCTGGTGGTGGAGGGGAGGATCCGGGTGACATGGGTTTTGAGGCAGCCTTTGAAATCAAGCATGTGATGTTCAGCTGTATGTTGTGTTCCAGGGGGGTCTACCATGCTCTTGGCCACAGTCGCTGTTCATCTTTGTGGACACCTGATTGGTAGCCATAACAATATAAAAAGCTATGCAATGATTGCAACAGATTTGGTATATGACATAGCTGCTTTCCCAGGTGGTTGGACTCTGAAGGGAAGTATAAGCCCGTGACAGTACTGGAATAGGAAGTGCTGGGTGTGGACTGGGGCAGGTCTCGCACCTGAGTTTTCCACAGAGCAAGGGCTTTTGGATTGGGAGTTGTATAGGGATGGAGAATGATACTGTGGAGTTTGGGTGGGTGAGGGGACATCATGTTAAAAGGACAATGAGAAACGTAGTGTCAATAGCGGCAAGACCATGGGTGTAAGGTATGGTGATGTATAGGGAAGTGGCATCAACAGTGAAGATTAGGGATCCAGGTGGTAAAGGGGTGGGGATGATGGAGAGTCAGTTAGGGAAGTGGTTGGTATCTTTGGTGTGGAAGGCAGATTTCAGGCAATTGGTTCGAGGTGGTGGTCAGTGATGGCTGAAATTCTTTAAGCCTGACAGATAGTCAACCTACATTTAAAAATAAATTAAAAGAATTTCTAGATGACAACTCCTACTCACTGGCAGAATTTTTAGATATAAATTAAGGGGGAAAAAAAAGAAAACTAGCTTAAACATAAGTGTCATGCAATATTTTGTGTAATGCAATATCTTGTACAGACATCTTTTATTAACCTGACACGTTCCACATCATTATGAAGTGTCGTATTCATGATCTATGGAACAAGTATTAATCTAATCTAATCTAATCTAAGTGGGGACACAATGACGAGCTACAATGGGGCATCCAGGATTGTTGGAGTTTGGGAAGCATATAGAAGGTGGGTGTATGGGGAGTCATCAGGGTGATGAAGGAAATGAATTCCGGGGAGAGGTTCTGGGAAGGAGCTAAGGTTTGAAGCGGGGGTTTGAGGTGTGGTATCACATATTGATATTGCCCTACTGGTGTATCACAGTTAGCAATCGATAACGGTCATCCAGGATCTGGTGGACCCAAGTGTAAGTGCCCACTGAGCCACAAATCCAGCAGTTCCATACCATGAGCGCCCTCTGCCACTGTGATATAGGATAGCCGGTGGGAGTGACTCACCCACTTGCACTTGGAGGCTCTCCATCATGACACCATTATTTGTGCTTGCTTTAGAGAGCCCCATTATTGTTGCTGTTATAGTAGCTGGACTCTGTTTCTTGCAGCATTATTTTAATGAGTCTTCTTACACTTGGAGAAACACAAGTAAATTTTCTGTTTGATGTGTTAACTTGTTTGCTACTCATTTCCAATATTGTCCAGCTTTTTTTACAATGGTAGTTGCTGCACCGCCCTGTAGCCCACCTCTCCTTACCATTGTGTATACATTTGAGCACAACAAGAGGTTATATTTGACTTTTGGGATGGGATCACTCTGGCAGAGTTGTCAGACAATTGGAAGAGACTTTCAGCCAGGCAGTCACTGTGATTTGTAACAACAGAGGTGGATCCTTTGTGTGCAGGCATGATGACTGGATTAGGATTTACAGAATGAAATTTTCACTCTGCAGTGGAGGGTGTGCTGATATGACGCTTTCTGGCAGATTAAAACTGTGTGCTGGACCAAGACCTGAACTTGGAACCTTTGCTTTTTGCGGGTTTCTGACTGAGCTACTCAAACATGAATCATGACCAGGAGTTTGGAAGGTAGGAGATGAGGTAATGGTGGAATTAAAAGCTGTGAGGATGGGTTGTGAGTCGTGTTTGGGTAGCTCAGACAGTAGAGCACTTGCGTTTGCAAGACAGAGGCCCCAAGTTTGAGTCTCGGTCGGGCACACAGTATTAATCTGCCAGGAAATTTCATATCACCACACACACACTGCTGTGGAGTGAAAATTTCATTCTGAAACATTCCCCAGGCTGTGGCTAAGCCATGTCTCTGCAGCATCCTTTCTTCCAGGAGTGCTAGTTCTGCAAGTTTTGCAGGAGAGCTTTTGTGAAGTTTGAAAGATACTGGTGGATGTAAGGATGAGTCAAGAGTTGTGTCTGGGTACCTCAGTCAGCAGAGCACTTACCTCTGAAATGCAAAGATTGCGAGTTCGAGTCTTGGTCCAGCACACAGTTTTAGTCTGCCAGGAAGTTTCAGGTCAGGATTTGGTTGTGCATGGTTGTCCTTTCTTCTGCTGAAAGTTTAGTGAGGCCTCAAGTTGGAAGTGAGGAATTCCTGGGAGGTGACCAGTGGGTGGCTAGGAGGGAGGATCATGGCTGAATGATGGCATGAACTGGGAGAGGCAGAGTTTAATGTTGGCTTTCAGTGGAGGGATTGATGGCAAAGATGTGTTTCCATTGCAGGGACTGGGAGAAAGGGAGCAGGTTTTTGACAAGTCCAACGTGGTTAAATTTGAGTGTAGGACCAAAGGTGAGGCCTTTGGATAGGACTGAAAGTTAGAAGTAAGGAATTTGTGGGAGGTGAAATACCTTAATAAACCTTTGGAAATGTTCGCCCACTGTGTTTTTTAGAGCTGACTGTGCACTGAAGTTGTTTAGCAAATGTCGTGTGGTAGTTTTGTATTGTTTCTAGGGAAATATTTCGGTAAATTTTTCATTCTCTGTTTTAATTTCGTTGTGTGTTCCTGTGGTCACTTGAATTTTTGGTTTTAGCTAAGAAATTGTGTGAAGTTTTGGAGGTATTGGTTTTCGTTGTGGTTCAGTTGTATTAATAAAAGTTGTTACTTTCTTAGAACAGGGACAATTTTGAGGCCACTATTGTTAGTTCTTTAAACAGTTTTGCTGTAGTAATTGAACTTAGGTAATGTAGATTTTAAGTTTTTTCAAGAAATATTAGCATTTTACCATAAGTGAGAAGTGTGGGCTTTGTCGTAGGTTTGTGAGGAGTAGCTTATGGTGTGGAATTTGGTCAAAGTATTTTCCCTGGGGAGGGGGTGACACAGTGGGGAAGCCAATGGGCATTCTAGTGAGATCCTCTCCTGAGAATGCAGAATCTGTAGAAGAAACAAGTTAGTGGAGGAGCAGGAGCATAAGATCTGTGCCCTTCAGGTGCAGTTACAAGTCCCAAAGGAGAAACTAGATAAGTTGAGGAGGGTGAAGGGCGTTGGGGAAAGGGAACTGGCAGTTGGCATGAAGGCAGCTAGGAGGAGGAGGAGGAGGAGCTTTTCGGACAGTTTTACTTTGTGTATATGCAATAGATTTGACCAATTGTCAGAGCTGAGTGGAGAGGAGCCTCTTGTAGATGTAGGTGTAGGAAAAATGCAGCAATTCTCAGCAGTTAGGAAGCATAAGTCAGTTTCAAATTCTAACAGAAAGGAGGAGGTTCTGCTGCTAGGAAGTTCATACGGTAGAGGTTAGGCCAGGAGTTGCAGGAAGTGTTGGGGAGTGAGTACCAGGTCACCAGCATTGTCAAGCCCAGTGCAGGATTGGCTCAGGTGACTGACAGCATAGGGGAGTTATTTAGGAAAGAGAATCAGGTAGTGATTGTGGATGGAGCAGGGAACAGTCTTGATAGGGACAGGGAATATGAAGTAGGTGGTGACCTGGAAAAGACAGCTATTCAAACTGGTGGCACTAATGTGCATTTCCTCAACTGTTTCAGCATCGTGATTGGCCTCATCTTAATGCTGCTGTTAGTTGTGTTAACATGGTGTTGGAGATGGTACTGATGGCAGAGGGCATGGCTCACAGTGTAGTGGTGCCAGTTGAGTCTATTAATAGATCGGGTTTCACTAGGTATGGCCTACATCTCAATAGGTATGGAAAGGGGGGCTGGCAAAGCTTGTAGGTGAGAGTGTAGTGGGTGGTGGTGGGATCACTCATGGAAAAGTTCCTATAGTAGTTGGTGTTAGAACTGCACCCTTTTTTAGACAGAAGTCAGCTGATAGGTATCCCTGCGTAAAGGAGGTCCGTCTAGCAAAGGGATCACCTTCAGAGGAGGTTAGGTATCCAAGTAGAGAAAGAATTAGCATATTTCATCAAAATATTAGAGGTATTAGAGATTAAGTTAGTGAACTGCTTATAAATGTTGACTCAGACATTATTGATGTATCAAAGCACCACTTAAATAATTTGACAATTCAGAGGCTTCCTTTACCAGGATACAAATTAGCTGGCTGTTTTTCAAGAAGTTCTTTGCAGAGTGGGGGAGTGGCCATGTACGTAAAAACTAGTACTACATTTAAGTCTGTAGACATATTACAACACTGCACTGAACATGTATTTGAATCTTGTGCAGGGTCACTTGAATTTAATGAAACTAAACTTCTAATTGTTGTTGTTTATAGGTCCCCTATCTCCGAGTTCAGAGCATTTCTGCTCTAGCTAAAGAGGGTTCTTGGTTTGGTTTACAGGAACTACCAAAAATTAGTTATATGTGGTGACTTCAATATTAATTTTGTATATGATTGTGCAAGAAAAAAGATGTTGGTAGATTTCCTAAACTCATATGATCTGATGCAGACTGTGTTTCTTCCACCCAGGGTGCAGGGGAACAGTAGCACAGCCATAGACAGTATTTTTATTCATTCTTCATTACTAGATGGGCATTAAGTAAGTACATTTTAACACCGAAAGGTTTTTGTACTCAAACAAATGTCACATATAATTACAAACTGTCTAGGAAAGCCAATCCAATGGTAATAGAGAGTTCCTTACACCACATTAAGGAACAAGAGTGGCAGGACGTTTATAGTGCCGATAACAGATGACAAAAATAATGCCTTCCTTAGCACATTTCTCATGCTCTTTGAGAGTTGCTTTCCATTAGAACTTACTGAACAGGGTACTAGCAGCAAAAGGCAGCCTGGGTGGATGACTAGTGGGATAAGGATATCGTGTAGAACAAAGGTGGAATTATATCAAAATTTTAGTAGTAGTCACAATGAAGCTACAGTAGCCCATTACAAAAAGTATTGTAAGGTGCTTAAAAATGTTATTAGGAAGGCAAAAAGTGTGTGGTATGCAAACAGAGTAGCTAATTCACAGGATGAAATGAAAACTATATGGCCAGTTGTGAAGGAAGTGTCTGGTCAACAGCACAACGTTGACAATATAGTCAATTCATAATAAAAATGCTTCTGTTAATGATAAGTCACATATATGTACTATATTTAACAATCATTTTCTGAACATTTCTGGTGAATTAAATAAAAACTTTGTTTTTACAGGGAAGCATATAGCTCACAATTGGTTCACCTCTTACTTTAATAATAGACAGCAAAAGGTCATTATTCATGGTGTTGAGAATGGCTGTGATATGGGGCCTGAGTGGGCTACGGTCAAATGGGGAGTCCCCCAGGGATCAGTGTTGGGGCCATTCCTGTTGCTCATTTATATAAATGATATGCCCTCTAGTATTACAGATATTTCTAAAATATTTCTGTTTGCTGATGACACTAGCTTGGTAGTAAAGGATGTTGTGTGCAACATTGGCTCTGTTTCAAATAGTGTAGTTCATGACGTAAGTTCATGGCTTGTAGAAAATAAACCACGCTAAATCACAGCAATACTCGATTCTTTTACAGTTTCTAACATACAATTCAACCAAACCCAACGTTTTAATTTCACAGAATGGGCATATGATTAGAGAAACTGAACAGTTCAAATTTTTAGGTGATTAGCTAGATAGTAAACTGTCATGGAAAGCCCACATTAAGGTCTTGTTGAAAGACTTAATGCTGCCATTTTAACTATTCAAATGGTATCTGAAGTAAGTGATCGTTGGACAAGAAAATTGGGCTACTTTGCTTATTTTCATTTGCTTATGTCATATTGTATTATATTTTGGGGTAACTCTTCCAATCCTCAAATGATATTTTTGGCTCAAAACAGGCATTTCAGGCACTAAGTGGTGTTTGCAAACTTCTTTTTTTTTTATTGACCCTTGTTCACTAGTCCAGCTATGCTAACATTCGCCTTACAATATATGTATTCTTTACTGTCATTTCTGGTTAACAATATCAGCTCATCCCCAAGAATTAGGAGCTTTCACTCAATTAATACTAGGCAGAAATACAATCTGCATTTGTTTTGTACTTCCTTAAATCTAAATCTCGTGCAGAAAGGAGGGCACTATACTGCTGCATCCATTTTCAATACGCAACCCCAAGAATTCAAAAATATTAGCAGCAATTTACGTGCTTTCAAATCAAAACTGAAGAGTTTCCTCAGGGGTCACTCCTATTCTGTAGAGGAGTTCCTTGAAAAATTAAGCTGATTCCTATGTTATATTGTTGATTGTGTTTACTTAAACTTATGATTTGACTTTTTTTGGAGTCATTCTATCTGTTATTACTTTTATGTTGTAATTTCATGTACTGACATGTTCCATGGCCTTGGAGATTTGCTCCTACAGATCTAGATGTGTAAATAAATAAATAGTGTTCCATGAATGTTCCTGCTCTGGATTTAGTGGCGTGTTGGCAGGGAGTTTTCTGTGCCAAGTTGAAATGATCAGCTAGATAAGGTCTGGATGCAATGAGTGGTTGACAAGGGAAAAAACTGTCAGTAGGATTGGGACTGGATAATGATGCCCCAAGGCGGCAATAGTATGTCAGTAGGTTGGATAACTTATGGAGATGGCACCTGGAATACCCCTCCAGGTGCTGAAGAACATGAGATTCATTTTCGGGGAGTAAGTGTTACAGGGACGCTTTGGGAACTCAAATAGGATTCCCTGGAGGGAAGGCAATGTTCTTTTCGGGAAACACTATTAAGAAAATTGAGAGAAATGGCATTTGCCAAACGATTCTGCTCCTGCCAACATACATCGTTCATAAGGACCAGGAGGATAAGATACAGGAAATTAGGGCTCATATGGAGGCGTACCAAGTTGTTCATCCCTTGCTGTATTTGGGAGTGGAATAGAAGAGCAAATGGCAAGTAGTGGTACAGGCTACCTCCCACCATGCACCTGACAGTGGCTTGCAGAATATTGATGTAGATGGGATTGCAGAGAAGCATTATCTTGCAGAGTGAACAGAGATGATTCTGGGATGCATGTGCCACGGAGATGTGTTTTTGCAATACCAGGTTTGTGAGGGCCATGGATTGGCATAATCTGAAATGGTGAAGGTCATTGACAAAGGAGAGATGAAATCCAGGGAAAGGAATTTTTTATGTTTAGATAGTTGGGGGCGGGGGGGGGGGGGGGGGGGGGCTTCCATGATTTAAGTAGCATGTAAGGGTTTTAGTCTTGGATACGGATACTTTACGGATACTTTTCTGAACTGGTGCAGGAAGGAAATAAGGCCATTGTGGCAGGGGGTGGGGGTGGGGGTGTTGCATTACTTTCCCCAGTCACCCGTAAGACACCATGTTCATCCACCTTCTACATGCATCCCAACATCCACAAACCCAACAATCCTGGTTACCCCACTACAGCTGGTTATTGTGCACCAGTTAAAGAATTTTGACCCCCATTGATCAATAGCTACAACCAATTACTGTAAATCTAGTCTCCCACTTCAAATGTATCAACACTTCTTTCACTGACTTTCCACCATACCAATCTCTGTACCTCCTGGATCCCTTCTTGTCACTGTTGACACCACTTCCCTATACAACAACAATCCTTAAACCCATGGTCTTGCCACTGTTAAACACTATCTTTCCCTAGGTCCTTGACTCTACACTCACTGCCTCATTCCTCATTAACCTAACTTCATCCTAACACACGACTGCTTCTCTTTTTGAGGGAAGGTATACAAGAAGTCTGCAACGCAACCATGCACAACCAAATGGCACCTTCCTATGCCAAAATGTTTATGGGACATCTACAGGAAACCTTCTAGGATTCTCAAAACCCCAAACCCTGGCCTGATTCAGTTTCATTGATATCTTCATGATCTAGACTCTGGGAGAAGACACCTTATTCGCATTTCTTCACAACTCCAACACCTTCTCTCCCATCTGCTTCACTTGATCCTTCTCAACCTGATGTGCCACCTCCCTGGACATTGACCTCCTACTCTCTGATGGCTCCATCCACTCCTCTGCCCACATTAAACTACCAAAACCAATGGTACCTGCATTTCAATAGTTTCTATCCCTTCCATGCCACAAAATTCTTCCCACACTGCCTGACCACCCACGGACAGGACAACTGCAGTGACAAGAACTTCCTTGCCCACTACGCTGAAGGTCTCACAAAGGTCTTCACAGACAGGAACTATCCCACAGATCTAGTCTGCAAACAGATTTCTGTGCCGTTTCTGTACACACTAGAGGTCTGCATCTGATGTGTATGCTTGCTCGAATTGCTTTTCTAGTGCTGTGAAATGTGGAGAAAAAAAAAAAAAGAAAAAAACCAAGTGACAATTATAAGAAGAGAAATGACACCACAAATGGAACAGAAACACATGTAGAAAATCGTCTACACAACTTGTCACTGAAGATACCTGGCATAGAATAAAGGCGAAATGTGTATGGCACGAAAATTGTGTTTCACTCAGTTGTAGTTAGACAGTCCAAAAAGTAAAAATTATCAATATATCGTAATATTACATGCAACTGAGGAAGACATAACTACAAAAGTTGAAGATGTTCATGGCACTCATTTGAGCAACACATGCTTGAATTGCTGCTATAATTACCCGGCAGCCACTCAGTTGCCTGCATGGGACACAGACATGAGATGGAGAGAGCAAAAGCGAAACCTGATTTTAAATAATATCTCCTGAGTGCGGAACATGGTGGTTGTAATAATGTTTGGGAGAGATTTTCATCGTTGTCTGATAAGGGTGTTGGCAACATGTACTGTGACACGTGATCTGCTCTCCTGTGTTACAGGTTCGCCACCTGAAGGGGCATGTCTGCAGGTTACGACAAAATGTAATTTCTGAAGCATTAGCTGTTTCAGTGAAAGCTTCAGTAATTTGAAAAGGTGCATAAAAATGTGTGCCAAAAACCTTCACCAATATACGTTAACCTTAGGTGTTGGATTTTGAGGTTTATATCAAGAGCTTGTAAATGTCGGTTCAGAAGTGGGAGATGTAGATGTTTCTAACATTTTGCCTTATCCTATAATAGTAGTACGAAACATTGAAAGAGAATCCAATGAAATATGAGCAAGCATGATGTGCAGCATTATTCAGGCCATAGGTGTGAATGCATGTGGATGTTCAGCAGATACATGGACCGGCAGATATCGGAAAATGTACTGTGGACTTTGCTTATCAGCATTAGGCACTGTGAAATATGGCACTGGTGACAAATGACGTCTCTGGTAAATAAAAAAAGGGGAATTTATTAAGAACTACATTATTCAAATTATTAGAACTAAATAAGCAACATTTTAATAAGATTTCATGTCCTACTGACGAAGGCGCTAATGTATGAAAGGTACTTCTATTGCTTCAGGATTATGCATGCACTACACACATTTTGAACACAGTCCTGAAACATATGTTAGATGATGATTATTTAATAAATGGGGTTGGAGTAGTTTATTCCACGACTTATGCTGCTAAAGATAGTGACAGTTTCATGAAGAAAATTGGTGACCTGAATTTGATACAGACAAGCTTGAAGCAATAAACGGAAGGTAAGTGTAACAGCTTGTTTAGAATGCTGCAGTATGTGCTAAGGCTCTGAGAAAAAGTCATGGAACAGCTCCCAGAGAGAGAGGTGGCTCTGAAAATGTTAATGATTACAGCAACAACACTGCAATAGAACTATTGACATTTTTAGAGCCATTCAGAGATGCAACAGGATTGCTGGAAGGCAAGGAGTTTCCAACAGTTCAGTTTGTTTTGTTATGGGTGCACAAATTGAATTATTGTAATATAGGACCTGGTGATACAAAGGTGCATACGTCTAAATTACTGGGGACATGCTGCATGTCCAGCAAATGAAAATTGTGCTTAATTGCAAAACAGTGCTTTCAGTGTCGCTGGTATTTTGCCAGTACACTACAATGATTGTATCACAGGGTGCGACAGCATTCATAGTAGTATAGGATATTAAAAACACAGCATCGGGCAGTAACTGTAATTTATTTATTACCTCTTATGTCAATTGATAGTTAAAGGTATGTCATTTACTAATGTGTAAGTCATTGTCTATATTGCGTGGATTACATTTTGAATATGACTCCTGTCAAATGATGCCCCCTCTGCATAACACATTCATCTAGGCGGCGTTGGAAGCTTTCCAGAACTCGGCGTAACATATTCCCTGGTACACTGTCGACGGCAGTTCTGATGCGAACCTTCAACTCAGGAATGGTGGCACAATGTGTCTGGAACACTTCATGTAGCCCCAAAGGAAAAAGTCTGCACATGAAAAGTCAGGTGAGCTTGGTGGCCAGGAAATGTCACCAAAACAGGAAATTACTCTACCAGGAAGTGTCTGTGGCAAGAAATCTATGCAAAGTCTGGCTGTATGCGAGGTCGCTCAGTCTTGTGGAAACTAACTGTTCCACATCCACATCGACCACACCTAATTGGAGAAGAATGAAGTCTTGCAGCATCTTTAGGTAGCGTTCACTGGAGACAGTTACA
Source organism: Schistocerca gregaria (assembly GCF_023897955.1). Classification (NCBI taxonomy): domain Eukaryota; kingdom Metazoa; phylum Arthropoda; class Insecta; order Orthoptera; family Acrididae; genus Schistocerca; species Schistocerca gregaria. Next base: position 545,314,330 of record NC_064926.1, read on the forward strand.
GCCACACCACTGTCATCCTCAAAGAAGTAAGGGCCAATAGCCCAAAGGAAGCAACTCCACACCACACTGTGACATGAAACCTTGCATGGGCTTGATGTGCTGTTTATGCGGGTTTACATCACTCCAATAACACATATTCTTGATATTTCACTGAAAAAATATGGCAACCAGCCACTTTTTAATGCGTTTTTTATTTACGCCAATATGCATTTCGGGTTTGCACCCATCTTCAATTACTACAGTAGTACAATCTCGACAGCAGTTTGGATGCTGCAGCAGGCCTGTGCAAAAGCAACGATTCCAATCATTTACTTCAATTTTGCGAGTTTAAAGTCACCCACTATCAGTTGTTCATTTTAGTTACATTCTCCTCTCCTTGTTTTTTCTTGGCTTTTCTTCTTTATTGCAACAACACAAACACTTTTTATCGCGTATTTTACACAGGCGCACTGCGTTATCCGCCATGTTGTCGACTGACAGTTTTTGTTCACATCCATAGATAAACCATTTGTATGTGAACAAAAACTGTCAGCCGACAAACTGAATCGTTGCTGTCTAAATCTCGCAGATGAAAAAGTTGAAATTCCGACACTGGACAGATTAGTAACAATTCAGTGGTCACCCTTCTGATTACTGGAAATGATATTTGTTTGTGACAGAGATGAGGTGTTCAATACTGTGGGTCAAATGTGGGATGAAGTATCAGATTCTATTAAGTCAGTGGGGGAAAAAAAAATCAGTATGATTTGGAATGTTTATCTCTGACTGATGAAGCGAACTTGATCCAAAAGGAGTCGATTCATTGTAATGACATCAACAGGCAATAATTTGGAGACAATTTTGTTCTTGTTAGATTTCTAATTTGTTAGATGGTGAAGTACACATATGTACATTTGAATCATTAGAGCAGATGGTGTTATAAAAAGCAAAAATGTAACTTTTCTGTTATGAGACCAACAAAAGTTGGTAATTACGTAGTTTTCATGTGAAATTCCAAATTATTTTCAAAATTTCGTTACTGCATAAAGCAAGGTGTCTTCTCTTATGGATCACAATTAGAAACTGCCACCCAGGAGTACATGGATACAGCATAAACAAACTGATATGAATGTAGTTCCATCAGCTGGTGAGAGTATGTCAGGAGCGAACCAGCCTACAGACACAGAGTGCTGCTATTAAAACAGTGGCAACAGCAGTGCAGCGAAAGCGCCACACTGTTTGGCCTCTGCCCTCTCCTTCCCACAGTGCCTCATTCAACCACAGCCCGCTTCAAGCATTCGTACTTGGGGAGGCCACAACCGAGCGCAGAACACTCGAGCAAGTATGAGTGAGCAAAACCCCCAATTTGCAGACCTCTAGTACACAACCCCCAACCCTTAGCAGCAGGTACAAAAGAGTGCCCCCTCCATCAGACAATGCCAACTGGACTCAAAAAACTAAACAACATCCTTTGTGAGGGCTTTGATCATGTATCATTGTAATTTGAAATGAGGGACATCTCACCTGAGATCCTTCTCACCCCTCCTAAACTGGGTGTTCCGTTGCCCACCCAACCTCCACGACATCTTAGTCCATCCCTGTGCCACTTTCAATTTCAACCCTTTGCCACAGGGATTATCTCTCTATGGAAGACCCAGATGTAAGACCTGACTGATCCACGCACCCAGCACTTCCTATTCCAGTCATGTCGCATACCAGCTCTGCTGCAACTATTGCTCACCTTTTTATGTTGGTTTAACTATCAACCTGCTGTCCACCAGGATGAACAGCCATTGTGACTGTGGCCAAGAGCATAGTACACCATCATGTAGCATGTACACCATTTTGTGGCACAACATGCAGCTGAACATAACATGCTTGATTTCACAGGCTGCTTCACAACCCGGGCCTATTTGGATCCTTCCCTCCACAACCAGCTTTTCTTAACAGCATAGATCGAAGTTATTCTTAGTGCACAGTCTCCGCTCCAGAAATCTTGGCCTCAACATATGGTAACCTACTGTCACTACGCCCACCACTGAGTAGTTTCTTTCCAGTCACCTCCTTCCTATTCACGTCCCCTCACCATCATTGTATGCTGCCCACTGTCAACACACCCACCCATCTTTCCCTTTCCCTGCTGCTCTTCTTCTCCCAGTTCCTGCACCCTCCATGAGACAGTACTCTTCTCTACCCTCACCCATGCCCTACTGTCTCTCCCCCTTCCCCACTCCACTCCACATTTCTACTTTTTGTTTAACGTGACAGAGATGATGGTCATGTATGCATGAGATGTGCTTCCTTGTGTGAATGTGTGTGTATGTTCTTTTTCAAAGAAGTCTGAGGCCGAAAGCTGAATGTGAAACAGCCTTCTGTTGTGCCTGTTTGCAAATCAGTGTGACATTTTTATGTTGAGTAGCAATCTGTCCATTTCTTAATATTGTTGAATTTCTGGATTTGTTATGCTACAAGGATTATACAGGGTGTCCCAGGAGGAATGGTCAATATTGGGGGATATGGTAGGAACACTAATTTGAAACAAAAAAATCATATGGACATATGCTCTATTCCAACTTGTTTCCGAGATAGAACTCATTTTATGTATATTTGTTTTTAGGCTAGTAGCATGCACTTATGTCTTATCCAACCTTTAGACTGGTTGTGGTAGCACAATTAACTGGTCACCAAGATTGCTGGACCTTATGCCATTACATTTTTTTTATTGGGCTGGATGTGTACATATGAAAGGTGAATATGTAAGATAAACTGCTTGGTCACATCATGGACACTGCTGCTCTCATTAGGGAACATGCAGAGGCAATCCAATAAGTAACACATGTTCTCCGAGTGCACAAATGCGCCGAGGTTGATGGTGGGATATTCAAACATTTACTGGGAACTGTTCAATAGCTGCAATGTGATGTGTACGACAATATTTAGACGTGAATGTGTTAAAAATACGTATTTTTCAATTGATATGTTGCAAAATTCATTTTGTATTTGTGTAAACCAGCCAGTGTTTGAATAATACAGAAAATAAATGAAATGTACATTAAATGTGTTCTATCTTGGAAACCATTTGGAATAGGGCAGATGTCCATATGACGTTTTTTGCTTCAAATGATTGTTCTGAATACTGACCATTCCTCCTAGGACACGCTGTAAATTCCTTTAAGAACTGAAGTGGTTAATACTCAACAAAGTGATTTTTGTTATAACACAAGAAAAATCTAAGGTAAAATTTATGCATTACTGAAGCTAACTGGAACGAGTCTGGTTTTGTTTCCTTGAGATCATGCTCACTAACAAATTCAAATGTAGCAGAAATTAATGACAAATGCCAAGATTATACATTGCTGTTGAAGGGCTAAAATAAATGGAATATGATACAATAGTTATAATATGTAGAGTATCCAATATTATGTCACAGCAGTTGACTTTGTGATAGCTATGTTTATGTTCCAATCCTAAAGCTTTCAACACTTTACGATGATTCCCTCAGAACCTGCATTTTCATTAATTTTGCATCTGAAAAAGGGTCCTTTGGCACCTAAGAAAAGCTTTATTCAAAGATGTGTACATGGATGTGCTGTGAGTAGCCATACCTGGCAGTAGCCATACAGTGGCAGGTGACTGAGAGTAAAGGAGGGGAGATAGAAGTGACGATTAGGCACAGTGATGCATTTTGTGTTAATGTCAAACTAAATGCTTTAAAATTTACATTGTAACTGAAGCAACATACAGAAAATAACATACATCAAACTACAGTCTCTGTTACTTAAAAGTGCCACTATGATTTAGTAATTGCAAACTATCTAGGTTAAAAGAAAGTGGGGATCTCACTGTCAAACGATCACTCACAAACCTATATCGGGTTGTATGAGCGACAGCATCTCATTCACATTTCCGCATCAGTTGATCATAATACTTAGGATGAGTAACTCAAAATGGTTATGCTTGTAACTTCATCAGTGTTAGCAAAAGGTCTCAAAGTCTTGCTCAGACATATGCACAGGATGTGGTGATGAACACATATAGTATGTCAGTGAACAGTCAGCTGTCATAACCAAATAAATAGACTATTACAAGTGACATTTTTAAATTGCAGTGTGCCACATTTGATGGAAGGTTATTCTGGAAATTATGAACTGAATAAATTGTTAGAAACATCATATGAAATGGCTACAGCCAGATGGCTTGCAGGAAGGAAATACCAGATTTGGTATAAATGATCAGAGACAGAAGCTAGAAGATGGAAGGACAAACAAAAAGTGGCACAAGAGAGAGGAGACATCCGGAGGAGGAGCCACAGTTGCCTTTTGGAAGACAAAGCTACAGCAACATTGATTAGATTAGATCAGATTCAGTTCTCGTTCCATAGGCCCAAAAAAGATACAATTCCCATGGGTACGGAACATGTTAGAAAGTATAACATAAAACATTTGAATATAATACTTACTACACTGATCATTTGTCAGGAGATTGTCAAAATAGGTGAATACAATGCGATAAACTGGAACACATAATATTTGCAGAATTAACACACTCTCAGAATGAAACATTGTTATGCACTATTAATAAATTTATCATACATAAAATAGCTAATTTTGACTTTTGTGATCAAGTGCTGTCAAAATTGAAATCTAACACACATTTTTACTTAAGCTGGCTTAATAGTCTGTTAAGATATTCATCTACAGAGTAAAAGTCTTTCAAAATCTGTTTAAACTGTGCTTTATCTGAAACCAAGTTTTTAATGGTTGCTGACAATTTATTGGACCAAGGTAAGTGATTTTAGGTCTTTAAGTAGATTGTTCTTATTCCTAGTATTGAGCTGTTGGTTGGAAATAGAGATATATTATTTGCAACAAATTTCGTTAGGAATAAATATACTGAGAAGCAGTGGTTAGTATACAATGTTCCTTGAATATGTTTCTATGTGATGTTCTTGAATTTACACCACAAATGATTCTTATTACAAGCTTTTGCACACTAAAAACTTTTGCTGTTTGATGAGTTACCCCAAAATATGATCCCGTATGACAAATAGACAAAGTAAGCAAAGCAGGCAAGTTTTTTTATGTTTGTACCTCCTGCATCTAACATCATCCTACTGCAAATACAGACTTGTTTAGGCACTTAAGCATTTCTGTGGTATGCTCTTCCCAACTGAATTTATTATCAAGTTGTAATCCCAGAAATTTAACACAGTCAGCCTCTTCAGTCTGCGTGTCTTCATATGTTGCACACAAGTTGGAAGGAAATCTTTTACAGGTTCTGAACTGCATACAGTGATTTAGCTTTAAACCATTCGTTAATGTCAGTGGAAATTTGATTAGCAACTATTTCTAAATCTGTACTTGACTTGCTACTTATTGCAACGTTTGTATCATTATCTGCAAACAAAACAAACTTAGCACCTGGCAGTGTAACAGATGAGAGGTCATTAATGTTCAAAGAAAAAGCAATGGACCCAAAATGGGACCTTGAAGAACACCACATGTAATTAATTCCCAATCAGATGAAGACTGACTGCTTACTGCACAGGTATTTTGCAATGACACCCCTTGTTTCCTGTTAGATAGATAAGACAAGACTCAAACCATTTCACAGCATTACCGGTGACACCGTAATATTCTAATTTACTTAAGAGAATGCTGTGGTTCACACAGTCAAAGGCTTTTGACAGGTCACAGAAAATGCCAATAGCCTTTAATTTATTATCCAATGGATTATGTACATTCTCACAGTAAGTGTAAATAGCTTTCTCTATATCAGAGCCCTTAAGAAATCCAAACTGTGACTTGGACAATATATTATTTGCAGTCGGATGCTTAAGGAGACACTTGAACACAAGCTTTTCAAATATTTTTGATCAATTCGGAAAAAGTGAAATTAGTCAATAGTTTTATGGTATCTCTTTATCCCCATTCTTGTAAAGAGGCTTAACTTAAGCATATATTAGTCAGTCTGGAGATGCTACTTCTTTGGGAGACACGTCATTTCCATTTTACTGAAGTTGTTTTTAGAGACTGGTCTCAGATACTCCATTGCACTGTTCACTGAACCTGATAACCCCAAGCTGACAATAACAGAAATGAAGTACTTGTTTAAGAGGTTTGCAACATTACAAGCACTTGTTACCAAAGTCTCAAATTTATTAATATCAATATTGTTATTGTTGTTGTTGTTGTGGTCTTCAGTCCTGAGACTGGTTTGATGCAGCTTTCCATGCTACTCTATCCTGTGCAAGCTTCTTAATCTCCCAGTACCTACTGCAACCTACATCCTTCTGAATCTGTTTAGTGTATTCATCTCTTCGTCTCCCTCTACGATTTTTACCCTCCATGCTGCCCTCCAATACTAAATTGATGGTCCCTTGATGCCTCAGAACATGTCCTACCAACCGATCCCTTCTTCTAGTCAAGTTGTGCCACAAACTTCTCTTCTCCCCAATTCTATTCAATACCTCCTCATTAGTTATGTGATCACCCATCTAATCTTCAGCATTCTTCTGTAGCACTACATTTCGAAAGTTTCTATTCTCTTCTTGTCCAAACTAGTTATCGTCCATGTTTCACTTCCATACATGGCTACACTCCGTACAAATACTTTCAGAAATGACTTCCTGATACATAAATCTATATTCGATGTTAACAAATTTCTCTTCTTCAGAAACGCTTTCCTTGCCATTGCCAGTCTACATTTTATATCCTCTCTACTTCGACCATCATCAGTTATTTTGCTCCCCAGATGGCGAATCAATATTATTGAAATCAAAACAGTTTCTGAGAAATGTGTCAACTCCTCCTTTCTTCATATTTGCCCTACAGAGGTAAGAGACGAACTTGAATCTTGTAACGTTTAACGTATCTATACCAGTGGTCATATGATGTTCAGAAGGGCAGATTATATCAACTGGTTTGCTAGACTCTAATTCTTCAACACTAGTAAGCAACTCATTAAGCTTACCCCTCGGATACTCTGATGCAATAAGGATAACTGATTTCGTGCACTGGCTGAATTACAACTGGATGAACCTAATTTTCCAGTCAATTTTTGAATATATCTAGTTTCAATCAAAGGCTGTGTGCATGAATTGTGTACATTAAAATGTGCTTTCTGACTGCCTGTTTTGTCGGTGTGAATGTCTGAACATCTTTTATTTCTGTCCTCTCACACTAAAAAAACTGCTGATCTGTCACTTGTAACCACTTGTACTTTACCATTTGTGACAATGCCCCCACCCCCCGAAGTTATTTGCTATTAGCCCACACAGTTTTCCCTCCCCTTTCCAGTTGAGGTGAAGGCCATGCCTAGCATAGTCTCGTCTGCTGATAGCGTCAACTGTACCTGATCCAAGCAGCCATTCTATCTCTAAATTAACTCTCCTAACAGAAGAGTTTAAATGAGGCCTGTCATGGTGCCTCAGAACAGACACAAGCCCAACACCAGTATGTCTCATTGCTGAAGCTATCTTCACCAGGTCACTCTCAGTTGAATAATTACGGTTCCTATCTATGCTGTTGCCTGCCCCACCCACTATTGAAATGGTGTTTTCCTTTGTGAAGTCTTTGCAAAGTGAACCTACATCCTCTGTCACTTGACCAAGTGGGCACAAGTACCTGCAGCTCTGAGAGGTGTATGGAGATATACAATGGGTGTGCACACGAGTGAGCCAGAGTCTGGGCCAAGGGGCAAGCAGAATTCCACCCTGTTTGTTGAATATACTGTCAAAGGGTACTAATAAGAAAGTGGTAAAGGTATCAGAAATTAGATAGAATTGAGTAATGCCAAGATGAATATGATATCAATACTCCTAGAAGGGTTTAGTGAAAAAATCTCAGAGGAAACCAGGAAATTCAGAGAAGGGAATTTAAATGATTTAAGAGAGATCAGGGCACGTATCAAACTCAACACAGAACTGCAAAAAATGAATGGGATTTGTTAATGGTATATTCACTCAATATGATTGTACAGTGACAAGCATAGGGCATGACAAGCTTAGTAATGGGATATTTTTGAATTCATAACAATGTCCATCCAGGTATGGCTCAAAGAACACAAGATCTCCTTGCATCTTGTGGCACTGAACAAACTTGATCACCCTCTGTACAGTCCTGATCTAGTGCCCAGTGATTTCCCTTTGTCCCTCTCCACTTGAAGATCCATCTGGGTGTCACAGCCATGATATTGGTGTCAAAATGGCCATTCACCACTGTCTAGCAAATTTTTATGAGTATGGAACTCAGACGTTGGTCAGAATACCAGTGAAAAGTAGTTTAAGGTTTGGTGTTTCATGTAATAATAAAACTAGAAAAAAATGCACTTCTGCTTAATAATTTAAAAAAGGAAAAAAAAAACGCTATCTGTTAAAAAAATAAGAACACCACAGTTGTAAAACTCCCTTCCCGCTACTCTTGAATTGAGCATAATTGCATGAATACCTATTAGCGACCTTAAGTGCAGATGTGAGTACATCAATTTTCAGAATGCATTACTGAGGGAATATAAGGAACAGTACAAAAATTATGAAACAGTTTCTCTCCCTCTTTCTTTTTATTGAACCATACTTGGTCTTTTTTGTATCAAAACTCTTCATTAAAGCTTTCCCTTATAAACTAGAATACTTCACATAAAATTACAGTAACAATCATTAATATGGCACATGGATCACTTTTTGTACATCAAATATTGTGAAAATAAAATCATACAAAAAGTCTGCTACATACTTGAACCAAGAGGTAATCTGAAACAAGTCCCAAATATATATTTTTGTTATTTCAGTATTTAAACAATAATGTCATGTGGAGCATTTTAACAGTGCAAGTTATAAATTCTACTAACAGGAAACAACATAACAGTATTGAAATATACACACAATGTATATTTTGACAGACAACAATAACTTAGGTTGAAATTAAAAAACAGTAATATTTTATCATTTGCATTTATAAGTTAACAACATAAAAAATTGATTTGTGCATTATTTCTGAAGAAAGAAAGTAAGGCATATAAGAAATGAGATTCAAAACAGGCCTTAAAAATGATAAAATAATGAGATTGTAAAACACGTATTACTAATGTAGTTCCAACATTTAATAGGATTATATTATAACTTCATAATTTTCCATTTGGATCAATTGTTTTCATCTATCTATTTCAGAGGAACATTTTCTTCTAAATATTATTTTATCTTCTCTTTTGTATACTTCAGAATATATTTAACTTTTCCATTCTTTTTTTACCTGTCCTGGTATTTTAATTTTCTCTAGCTATAGCACTGAAGAGTAATTTCTACTTATGTTCCTACTTGCATACAAGAATAAAATGTGTTTTGGTATATTTATTCAGACTGTGAACATCTTATTAATATAAAACAAGAAAAAGAAATTAAGGTGTCAGTGAATTGTGTTGATTAACAATGAAGTAATCTCACTGATGGGTTTGTAAGGTGACAGAGGATGAATACAGAGATACCTAACTTCCAGAAGTAAACTTTTAATTCTCTGCAATTTACAACATACAGGAAGAATCAAGCAATGACACGAGAATGACAAATGTTTAAAAAGAGAACAGTAGATTCACTGACAAAGCACTGACAGGAGAGCACGTGACATGTATACCCTCAGTGGTCCCTTCTCTATATTACCAGTCTGACAATAATTTTTGTTATCAATTGCTGTAGATGTGTACAACTGACATATTCCCTTTATTTCTCAGATATAAGTAATACTCCGAGTAAGCAGTAATTTACTCTTGAGCGTAAATCCAGAGAGGAGAGCTCGGTTGGCCTATGAGTCGGTGACACACCACCAGTATGCGTTCTGGAACATGCGCAGCCATGGGGAGACCGTGTGCTCACCCTTCCACTCTTGTGGCAGCCACGGCCACTGCCACAGCTGCGTGCAGCGCTCCGGGTGTGGCATCATTGCCAGGTGCCGCCCGTCGTCCGAGCATATCCCCGCCACACCACCTGAAAGAATACAGTGTGCTAGGATAAGCTGTCTGGCACTTGCAGTTGCTTTTGCTGTAATGTAGGAAAATCTGACAGACAAAGGAATATGAGTTGATCTCTTTAAATGGGCAGTAAGTAGACCAGGTTTCAAAATCTCCAAGGAGAATGTTAATTTTTTTACTAATATAAATAAAATTCTTCAAACTACTAGCGAAAACTGGTCAAACAGCAGTCGTTAAAGAGTTCAAATATCAGTGATAGCTTACTCAAGAAAAGGCCTAAGAAAAATCTGCTATGGACGAAAGGTGCACACAATGGAAAGTGCATACAGAATGGTGAAGTGTATTTACAATAAAAAGGGCATATCGAGAAATGCAAAAATGTACACAGAAATAATACCTGACTGCCTCTAACGAGCAAGCGCCTAGAGGTGTATAATTCATTAGACAAACAGAAATATTGTAGAGGAGAATCAACACAAAAATTTTATATTTCATAAGATGCAGTCTGAAAACTGAGAAGCAGTGATGAAATACATTGAAATGTACAAACAATAATGAAAAAAATATTTGTTGCTAATTATACAAAATTAACAACAGACTAACAAAACAAATCTTTAAGTATCTCCGATAAAAAAAGATTGAGAACAAAACAAAACATAATAAAAGAAGAAGCTGCAGAAAAAATGCCAGGTGTTTCAAAATGAATAGCAGGGTTTCAAGGTTTTTTAGCATTCATTAAATTCAACTTACAATTACAAATAATACACTCCTGGAAATTGAAATAAGAACACCGTGAATTCATTGTCCCAGGAAGGGGAAACTTTATTGACACATTCCTGGGGTCAGATACATCACATGATCACACTGACAGAACCACAGGCACATAGACACAGGCAACAGAGCATGCACAATGTCGGCACTAGTACAGTGTATATCCACTTTTCGCAGCAATGCAGGCTGCTATTCTCCCATGGAGACGATCGTAGAGATGCTGGATGTAGTCCTGTGGAATGGCTTGCCATGCCATTTCCACCTGGCGCCTCAGTTGGACCAGCGTTCGTGCAGACCGTGTGAGACGATGCTTCATCCAGTCCCAAACATGCTCAATGGGGGACAGATCCGGAGATCTTGCCGGCCAGGGTAGTTGACTTACACCTTCTAGAGCACGTTGGGTGGCACGGGATACATGTGGACGTGCATTGTCCTGTTGGAACAGCAAGTTCCCTTGCCGGTCTAAGAATGGTAGAACGATGGGTTCGATGACGGTTTGGATGTACCGTGCACTATTCAGTGTCCCCTCGACGATCACCTGAGGTGTACGGCCAGTGTAGGAGATCGCTCCCCACACCATGATGCCGGGTGTTGGCCCTGTGTGCCTCGGTCGTATGCAGTCCTGATTGTGGCGCTCACCTGCACGGCGCCAAACACGCATACGACCATCATTGGCACCAAGGCAGAAGCGACTCTCATCGCTGAAGACGACACGTCTCCATTCGTCCCTCCATTCACACCTGTCGCGACACCACTGGAGGCGGGCTGCCCGATGCTGGGGCGTGAGCGGAAGACGGCCTAACGGTGTGCGGGACCATAGCCCAGCTTCATGGAGACGGTTGCGAATGGTCCTCGCCGATACCCCAGGAGCAACAGTGTCCCTAATTTGCTGGGAAGTGGCGGTGTGGTCCCCTACGGCACTGCGTAGGATCCTATGGTCTTGGCGTGCATCGCTGCGGTCCGGTCCCAGGTTGACGGGCACGTGCACCTTCTGCCAACCACTGGCGACAACATCGATGTACTGTGGAGACCTCACGCCCCACGTGTTGAGCAATTCGACAGTACGTCCACCGGGCCTCCCGCATGCCCACTATACGCCCTCGCTCAAAGTCCGTCAACTGCACATACGGTTCACGTCCACACTGTCATGGCATGCTACCAGTGTTAAAGACTGCGATGGAGCTCCGTATGCCACGGCAAACTGACTGACACTGACGGCGGCGGTGCAAAAATGCTGCGCAGCTAGCGACATTTGACGGCCAACACCGCGGTTCCTGGTGTGTCCGCTGTGCCGTGCGTGTGATCATTGCTTGTACAGCCTTCTCGCAGCGTCCGGAGCAAGTATGGTGGGTCTGACACACCGGTGTCAATGTGTTCTTTTTTCCATTTCCAGGAGTGTATATGAAATGAGAGAGCAACTCAAACTGTTTTGTTCAATTATCTGTGCGCATGCACTGTTTCCTGTGTCTTCTGTTAAAACATTCTAGTAGCAAAGATGGCGACTAGTGAATAGAAAGCTCTTTGTGTTTTACAGTTTGGAAGGACTGAATCTGTTGTTACAGTGTAATGAGCATTCTGTATCAAGTTCCATTGTAATACTCTAAGTGATAATGACATCCATAGATGATACCATCAGTTTGAAGACTCCGGCTGTGTGAGACAATCTTTCATGCATTGTTGTTGTTGTGGTCTTCAGTCCTGAGACTGGTTTGATGCAGCTCTCCACGCTACTCTATCCTGTGCAAGCTTCTTCATCTCCCAGTACTTACTGCAACCTACATCCTTCTGAATCTGGTTAGTGTATTCATCTCTTGGTCTCCCTCTATGACTTTTACCCTCCACGCTGCACTCCAATGCTAAATTTGTGACCCCTTGATGCCTCAGAACATGTCCTACCAACTGATCCCTTCTTCTAGTCAAGTTGTGTCACAAACTCCTTTCTCCCCAATCCTATTCAATACCTCCTCATTAGTTATGTGATCTACCCACCTAATCTTCAACATTCTTCTGTAGCACCACATTTCGAAAGCTTCTATTCTCTTCTTGTCCAAACAATTTATCATCCACGTTTCACTTCCATACATGGCTACACTCCATACAAATACTTCCTTTCATGCATAGAATCAAGAAATCAGTTCAGAAGTCTAGTTGTGAATTAGCAATTCCAGTGCCGTTCACGTCGAAACTTTTAAGGAGACAGTTACAAATAGTCCATATCATTCACTGTTGTCACAAACTCTAAAACCTACAGACTATGGTTTTTGTGCCAACTTTGCAAACAAAATGTTGCTGCATGATGAAGATTTTCTGAATTGTGTCATCTTCAGTGATTAATTGACAATTTTATGTAAGGGGAGATATGAGTGCACACAGTGAGCACATTTGAGAGTCAGCAGAACGCCACGAGATGGTACAGTTGCAACTAGACCCCCTAAATTGATGTTTTTGCGCCATATTGTGGCGAAGCAAGCTGGGATCTTTTTACTTCCTCTCTTGCTTTGGCATCTGCCTCCTTAAAATTCATTTTGTCATTTTTTAACTAATTACCATTAACATACATGAGTACAACATGCAATTTCAGAAAAGAGAAAGGTTGGCCCTCAGTCTTCAAGAATATACCACCAGATCTAATTTTGTGCTTAGTTTTATGTATGTAATCGATTTTCTGATTTATTTTGACTATTCCTAGTTAATACTTTGGTTATAGGGTGAAATCAGTAATTGTTCTGTAACTTAAATTCTATTGTTGACTTCTAAACAAATATAAATTCTCTGCTAATTATAAGCATTTGGAGGAACAACTAATATTTTCTTAAAGGATCTATTTGGAAACATGTTAGCAAAGCCAGCACTTAATTAATTCCAAAGTAATTACCAGGTTTGTCAAAAGTATTGGTTGTATACCTATATCTGTTAATTTCATCATTTAAACAAATAACACAGCCTAACCCTTGTAGTGGAAGAAACTATATATTCAGTTAATTGAAGGAGTTATGTTTTAATTGTAATTTCTGTAACTTAAACATCAAACAATGTATAGCTTCAGTGCCTATTATTGTGAAGATATAAAGGCCCAATTTTTGAGACAGACAGTCCATGGCCAATTTTCAGACTAGGAATCTGTGCTGGTTAGAAGAACAACAATGAATCACCTTAAAAGTTGAATAAGTGTAACACAATTAGCAAGCGTGTTAAAACAATGACAGTGTCTGTTTAATATGTATCGTATTATTCTGCAAGAACTGTGACCTGTGTGGTTATGTTTTCACTGCTCATAGATATTCAACAGTAAAATATTGTAGCAGTATGCTGATGTTTGCCTGCATCCTATTAATGAGGCTTATCAAAATTTGCCAATATTTAACAGGCAGTATAACTGTGTAATATTGGGGGTTGTGAACAATGATAGTGTGAAATGCAGCTACGCAACTGTCGGCTACATCATTTACAGTAGTAGTCAGTGTTGAACTCCCCCCCCCCCCCCCTTTTCAGCCAGTATTGTAATGCAGTATATTGACACTGAGGACTATCAAAGAAGAAATACAGCAGATGAACATCACAATATTCCACCACTTCTTGACCTGAAAGTTGAATGCAATCTTTGACAGTAATGCCACAGACATGATGTACTGCTTACACATTCTGTGGATACCGGCTTAAATTTTCTACTGTTGTGCGATTCAAGTAACTGCGATAATATCATGTTACTCCTACAAAAGAGTTATGTCACTGAATTTCTGACACACTGATGTGGATGCTTGCTGCCCGATATTGTTTCTTACTTGTAAATAAAAGAAGCATGTTAAAAATGGAAAACCTCTGAAATAAAGTATTGTAGTCTGATGTGATAGTATAAAACAAGAGATTCAGGAACATTAAAACTACAAAAGCGATTGTAATTTGCTAAATTTCAAATTGAGATGTATGCCAGCAAATCCGTCAAGATTACCTTGTAGAACTTTGGACTTACCAATACTTCCATTTGGATTCAGTGGGTATTCCAGTGTTGGTTTGCCATCATCGTCAACGTATTTTATGGCTAAACATTTGTTTTTTTCTAATTCTGTGTACACATTTTCATCTCGGAAAGTGAAACGACCTGCAATCCAAATTGAATTATATAACACTGATTTTCAGATATTGTGTTCATAATATTAACTGATATATGCAAATATTAGGCGGTTCCAAGCAGCTTTTACATATTTCAGAAACTTTATTACATGATTACAGAGCTATACTTATTCTTTATTGTAACAATCAATTTTGGTTAGTCTTCTGCTTATCTGTACCAAAAGAAATTGCCGTTAAATATGATACATTTATATGTATTGTTATACAGTTGTTTATTGGGGTGGGGGGGAAGGGATGTGGTTCTACTTAGACGAGAAGTATAAATGGCAAAATGGTCAATTACCTAATTAAACTGCAAGTGAATTTTTTAATTAACTGAAACACCTGCAAATATTTAATATTACATAGGATACAAGATTGTGGGATGCATCTATTTCTTTCATCACTGCATGCAGAATAATGAAGACTGCATCAACAGTATTTAGATCATAGAGCATATCGATAGCAGGCACTGAAAACCTTGCAACTCCATTTTGCTCGGGTTTGAGATGCTGGAGTTGGCGGTAATGAGTGCGTGTGGTGTTGCTTGCTTTGTGTGTCAATGGCGTGTGTGTCTCTCTTTTACTGATGAAAACTGTGGTTGAAAGTTTTATGTAAGTGTCTTTTAATTGTGCTCGTCTCCAACCTGATGTGTCTTTTTTGCAGTACGTACCAATCTGTCTTTTCCTACAGTGTTCACCATGCAATACATGTCAATAGACACTGTACTTTCAGATTAGAAACAGTTTTGACACTTTCTGACTATAACATAATAATGGCCCAAATCGAGTGCTCGCTTTGCTGGTTTTAAAGCTGCTGTTCTGCTTACAATCTCTCAAATTATCAAGAGCACCTTACTGACAATATGAACACATGCTTTCTTTTGAATGTTCTTCCCAATTACTGAATGTCATTGTCAACTGTTAAATGTGTGTTTGTGATCATCCTCCCCCCCCCCCCCCCCCCCTCTCCCTCTGTGTGTGTGTGCGCGTGTGGCTAACTGTCCTAGTAATTTCCATGTCTTATTTTGCACTGGTGGCATGATGGCTGTGAAGCTGTACATGCTCTGTCAATGGAGAATGATTTGCTTCATATTTCCAACATCTGGTTTGTTCTTTGTAACATATTTTAAAATCTCGTCTTATACTTATGTATAATGTATCTCACCTTTGGCTTCAAGTTTGCATATTCCTGGTCCCTAGAATTTGTTCCTCTTGACTGTTGGTTGGCTTAGGTTTGTTTGCAGAATTTGTACAGTTTTATATGCCATATGGAGGCACTGTTTCTTTACGATGTTTGTTGCTCTGTGTGCTACTCTGTGTGTGTAAGTCACTGTACACTATGCCCTGTGTGTGTGTGGAGGCACTGTTTCTTTATGATGTTTGTTGCTCTGTGTGATACTTTGTGTGCGTAAGTCACCATAGACAATGTCCTGTGTGTGTGTGTGTGTGTGTTTGGGGCTTTCGAGGTTCCCTATATTGTGGGCATATTGTGTTTGTTTTGTAGTAGTTTTAACTTTTTGGCTAAGTTTGTGCAATACAAGGGACATTCACTAATTAAAGAGACAAACTGATGTAGGAGTGAAACAGTTTGTAGGAGTTCTCTAGTTTCATTACTTTTGGTTGGCATCACTGTCATGAGCAGAGAGCAGCTGATGGATAAAAAGTTATTCTGATGGATACAAAGTTATTTTATTTACCATCTCCCAAATTGCATTTAATGATGGCATGTCCACTTGCAGTTTCCACATTAGTTGAACAACGTTCTGTTCAGTGATAAATTTTTTTTTTCTTCTAAAGGTGAAAAACTGGCAATTTTTTTTTTTTGAATGATTTTTCACTTTGGTGAAGGTTAAACGAACCATGGAAATTTTTGTAAGTGGCTGTGAGGACAGTTCAAGACCGGTCAAATCTCAGTGACTGGTGAGCAATGTGATAGCCGGTGGTGGTGGTGGTGGTGGTTAGTGTTTAACGTCCCGTTGACAACAAGGTCATTAAAGACGGAGCGCAAGCTCAGGTTAGGAACCATCCTGGCATTTGCCTGAAACGATTTAGGGAAATCATGGAAAACCTAAATCAGGATGGCTGGAGACGGGATTGAACCGTCGTCCTCCCGAATGTGAGTCCAGTGTGCTAACCACTGCGCCACCTTGCTCGGTGTGTGATAGCCGGCCAGTTACCAAGATTTTAACATGTGAGGAAACTTGGGTTCACCATTTTGAACCAGAGTCCAAAAGATCCTGGAATGGAAGGACAGCAGCTCACTTATCCAAATGAAATTCAGAACACAAACATCAGCTGGAAAAGTCGTGTTGACAGTCTCTTGTGATATCCAAGGAATCGTCTTTTGTAATTATTCAGATGATCAGTGCACAATGAAAACCCCTACTACTTAGGCATGCCTATGAACAAAGTAAAACCAGCAATGAGAGAAAATCATATATTTCAAAGAAAAGGTAAAAATACTCGCCCTCACACTGCTCAGCTGGCCCAAGAGACCACAGAATAAATGAGATGAGACATATGGTCTCATCCTCCCCACAGTCTAGATTTGGCACCCTCGGATTTTCATTTCTTTGAGCCCCTCACAGAGGCATTACACAGAAAAAAAGTTCAGCAACAACAAGGTGGTCAAAGAATTTATGGGAAAGTGGCTCAAACAACAAGACAGAGACCTCTTTGCATTCGGTATAAAAAGAACTATTTCATTGTTGGAAAAGGGGGGGCTGAGTATTATGTTGAAAAGCAGTAAAAGTCTCATTTCCTAAAAATTCTGTTTTTTCATCAATTTGTGTCTTTTAATTAGTGAAGGTCCATCATACATATGTGCTGTACGCATTGTGTGTGCTTGCATACATTTCATTTTCATAATTTCTCTTGTTCAGTGGAATCCTGTTTATTTTATATGATTTTGCCTTGGTGCAGCTAGTCTCTGGCTGTCTAACTGATGAATACACATAACATACCAACACAGTGACAACACAAAATAGAAACAAACAACATGGTTTAAAATGACTTACACTTATAAACTAACAGAGTGGCAAACATCTTACAGAAACAAAGCCTCCCTGTAGCATATAAAACTGTCCAAACTCTCCAAACAAACTTAAGCCAATCAACAACTAAGAGTGACAAATACAAGGGAGCAATTGTATATAAACCGAATGCCAAAGTTAATTTAGGAATTTTAAAATATGTTACAAAGAACACATCAGACGTTGGAAGTATGAAAGAAATCTGTCGTGTGTAAGCCATTCGCCCTGTCTATCAGCTATCCCTCTGACACCAGCTCTTGTTAGTGGCCTATGTGGTGAAACTGCAGAGGCCACACCTGCAGATATCAGCCAGAAGACCTCACATGCCCACTGGCCTGACAGGCGGCAGTGTAAGCGTCACCAGAGGCTCGGTGCCCTTTCTTTCTTCTAGCTGAAAAAACAAATGGCTTATCTGGAAGCAAAGTACCATATGGGGCCTTAGCTTGTATTCCTGAAGTCTCTGTTATATTCCAGATCTTCCACAAAAGAACATTTGCATCAGGGAGAGCTTCAAGGCCACTGTAGTTTGCATGTTTCTGCCATACAACACGCAAGGTCAACCATGTACTACCTCCAAAGACAACAATAACATCACATGTAAACTGCATTCTGCGTCCACAAAAGACATTTGGGCCACCAATAAACTGCTGCTTATTGAATTGTCCAGCAAGGTCACTGTCTATTGCCTTCAAAGACTTGTACACAGGAACACCAATGGCGACAATAATAACATCGTGTCGACATTGCAGAGGCGTGTTAACAGAAGTGAACATTGCAAGCCATCACCCAATGCAACTCAAGAGCAAAGCACCTGACAGCTGCAGAGCAAATGACGCCACGTGCTGCAGCGGTTGGCTATACGTCATTCTCCCTCTTACAATGACCGGATGCTGCTGTAGGGACGCTCTGTGCTTGGGGCCTCCACTTGCTTCCGGTCAACTAGCTGCAGCTAAAACTAGAGACACTGCGCCGCCAGGCGGCAGGTAAGTCAGCTCTCTTATGGTAACCAACAGCCTCGTCACGAGACGAAACACGCCAGCTCTCTTAAGGTACCCAACTGCTTAGCGTGTAACCAAGTGCTAAGGGCCTACATAAGTGAATGATTTCTTTTTTTTTTCTTCTCTCTCTCTCTCTCTCTCTTTTTTTAATTTTATTTTATGGATAGGGAATTAGGAAAGGAGATAAGGATTTTACATTTATTAACTATAATTCAACATACAGTTACCAACAATCTTTATTTTACAATTGCCATTCCCTACTTTGGCCCAAATAAACAGGTATTTGTCAGCATTCAGCTTCTTTCTTCTAACTCACAAAACAAAGGGCTTCTCTGGAACCAAAGTACCACATGGCACCTTAGCTAGTATTTCTGCAGTCTCTGATATATTCCAGGTCTCCCACGAAAGAATATTTGCATCACGGCCACCGAAACCTGCATGATTCTTCCATACAACAGCCAAGGTCAACTGTGTACTACCTCCAAAGACAGCAGTAACAACACATTAACTGCATTCTTAGTGCATGAAAGACATTTGGACCACCAATAAGCTGCTGCTTATTGAATTGGCCTGCAAGGTCAGTTCCATTGCTTTCAAAGACTTGTACACAGGAACAATGTGCTGCCATTGGTAAAGATAATAACGTCATGTAGGCATTGCAGAGGCACGTTAACACAAGTGCCTCTGCAACACCTACCATGCAATACATGTCAATAGACACTGTGCTTTCAGATTAGAAACAGTTTTGACACTTTCTGACTATAACATAATAATGGCCCAAATCGAGTGCTCGCTTTGCTGGTTTTAAAGCTGCTGTTCTGCTTCCAATCTCTCAAATTATCACGAGCACCTTATTGACAATATGAACACATGCTTTCTTTTGAATGTTCTTCCCAATTACTGAATGTCATTGTCAACTGTAGTGGCCGGCCTGCAATGATACAGCTGGCAGTCGATTTAAGTACATATGCATGGCGACACTACGTTCAGCGTACTCACACTCGCACACACTAGTAGCGGGATACAGTAGTATGTCGCCTACTATGGTGAAATATGGATGAGGTGCTGTTACGGTATGGGGGTGTCTGTTGTAGTTAGGGTGTGCTAAATGCAGAGGGTGTGGACACGTTTTATAACATTGTGTACTGTGTACAGTGAAGGGACAGTTAAAAGTGGCCATATACCTAAATCCATTCTTGATAAGCAAGCATGTGCAAACGTGCTTGCCCAAGAATGCTTGATGCTTGATCAAACTTTGATTATGGTTGCTTGTGCAAACATTCAAACATGTGCACGATTGTGTGTCTACTAGGAGTAGGGATTATTGTGCAAGCATTTGTCAGTGATCTCATTTGATTTTTATTTAGTTCTGTTAAATTACATTCTGTAATTATGTTCTACTGTAATATAGGGGACTGGGTTGTTTTGGGGAGGAAACCAAACAGTGAGGTCATCGGTCTCATCGGATTAGGGAAGGATGGGGAAGGAAGTCAGCCGTGCCCTTTCACAGGAACCATCCTGGCATTTGCCTGGAGCAATTTAGGGAAACCACGGAAAACTTAAATCAGGATGGCCAGTCGTGGGATTGAACTGTTGTCCTCCCGAATGTGAGTCCAGTGTGCTAGCCACTGCGCCACCTCGCTCGGTACTGTAATATGGGTAAGTCCAAGAATATTACATGGAGAAAAAGAGAAGAATAACAGCAACAGAGTGAGATAGTTTCTGTAGTGATTCTAGCATAAATAGTTAATACAGGAATCTGATTTTCATTTTTTCAGTCACTCATTCCTGCACATATCGCATTTCCTGTTCATTTTATTTTATTTTGTTTTATTTATTTATTTATTTTGTAAAATAAGCAAAATTTCTTCCAAAGCCAGCACAGCATAGCTTAACAATTTTTAGCAAAATGAACTGATTCTTGTGGAAGCACAAGGAATTTGTGCAGTTACGTGTGGCCACCTTAAGAGAGAATGATTGATTTTGTCAGCATGATTATGCACCCTGGCATAAAGCAGCATCTGTGAGGCAATTTGTGGACAATAGCATTCCTGCAATGGGTTGGCTAGCCCAGCCTCGACTTGTACCCAATGGAACACATTTGGGATGAGTTAGAACTTTGATTTCACTCCAGATTCCAGTGACCAACATCACTAACTTCTCTGGTATTGGCTCTTGATGGAGAATGTGAAGAATGGGCTGCCATTCCTTCAAAGACACATCACAAAGTGCCTATCATAAAGGTGAAGGGCGGACATACGCCATATTAATGTCCACTAATAGGTGCGTGGATACATTTGATCAGATGGCGTGTATGCCAACTGACACCCACGCACGCACGCACGCACGCACACGCACACGCACACGCACACACACACACACACGCACACACACACACACACACACACACACACACACACACACACATATATATATATATTCACTTCACTGTTAGCAAAAGCATTCATTGGTTGGTGACAACATCTGATACAAAGCATTAAGAAAATGTTTGTTCATACTGTCAATGTTATGCCATTGACAATCAAAAGACTGGGAGCAGAACAGCAGCTTTAAATCGAGCTAAGTGAGCACTCATGTAGAGTAGGAGCCGGAAACCTTGCAAGTAAAGATTCGGCCTATTATTAAATTGTAGCACATCAGAAAGTGCCAGAACTGTTTCTAACTTGAAAGTAAAATATATAAAACAAAACAGTATACACATAAAGATGTGTATATTTCAAGGCACTGATGATTCCTTTCAAAATAAAGATTAAATGTGTATGGAGCGATAAAATGTATTTTATCCAGTTGCACACTGATGAATCTAACATAATAATTATCAACATAATATTACACGCAACAAAGGAGACAACAAAAGTCACAGATAACATACAGAATGTAACTCAAACAAACAGACAATAATTATATTCACACAGCATATGCATATACTGTCTTTATAGTATGGTGCTATAGTTCAAATTCTGTGAAAGATTTTTTATATGTATGATGCTCAGTTAATTACTTCTTATGTACGTATAGCCACAACATCACTTCAAGACAGTGACTTTATTTGAATAAAGTATTGCTCCCGCCTCTTTAGCCAAGGGTACCAATACACAGAGGTGCAGTGCTGATTGACTCTGAAGTAGCCGGCCAAGTCTCAGTAGCAGAAGAAACTTTCACCACTGGTATTTGACAAGCAAGGGGAGATTAAGCAACTGTACCCCCCCCCCCCCCCCCCCCCCCCAGGGTTTCCAGCTAACAGTGACATAAAACTTTCTCTTTTGTTTAATACTACATGCAAATGCACTTTTTAATGATTTTTCTTTCCTATCAGATGACCTGAAGATAGTTTTAAAATTAATTAAAATCAGCTGCAAAAATGAAGACTGAGTATACTGTGAAATCATATGGAAAACAATCTTAAATTCAGGAATGTCCTCAGTAAATGACAAAAATAAAAACATAGTAATACTGAAGCATTATTTTTAGCCATGTAAGAGACAATATCTTTTTAACAGACAAAAAAACTAAATTTGTTACAAGCAGTCATCCTTCAGCTCCTTCTCAATATAAAAATAAATTCTATCAAAATGAAAACTTGCTGGGGGGGGGGGGGGGGGGGCTATATAACTATGAGATAGAACCGCTGGTCAATATTCACTCTCTCTCACGTCTTGAAGGAAAGTACTGGCCATAACTTTTGTCACATTAATTAATTAAAGTAGTATGGAAAATTATTATACCTTCTCCGTGAGCAATCCAAACTCCAAGGAGACACCCCTCCATACCATGCAACATAATAGAGGGAGATCTCTCGATCTTGACAGTGCTGAAACGACACTCGAACCTTCCGGACAAGTTGTGATCCAATACAATCTCCGGTGTTGATAAACTGTCGCCTGAGGAAGAACCTGTCACAGTTTTCAGGTAAAATTAAACCATACGTGAGGGAAAATTAATTAAGAAAACAAAATATTCTAAATTCTCAAGTGTTTACACCGATAAGAATCTGAAATGGAAGACACATGTTACAGATAATCTTAAAAGTCTAAGAGTTGCGTCATTTGTATTGCAGATAATAGCAGACTATGGAGATGAAAATGTCAAAAAGATGACTTCACTGATGACTTCATGTTCGACATCTTATTTTTCAGATATACCATATATTATTACAACTGATTGCTACTGTTGCATCAGTCACTTTAATTATGAATACAGCTACTGTTCTCTCCTTTATTGTAAAGTCGTATTTTGTGTTAATAACAGCTAACAGTTATGACTGCTCCAAATTTGGGTAAGCCACAACCGAACATATTAACTGTCCAAGTTGATGCATCACATATCAAGGTAACTATTAGACTGGTTACCCACCAAGGCAAAATGTCTGTCTGCTTCCCCTAGGAGTCGTATCGGCAACTCTTAACATACAATCTCTTATACGACCAGCGTCGATTACAAAATCCATTACTAATTTTAAATTAGCTAAGGCAGAAATTTTTACGATAACTACCCAGTGTGTGGAATATGAAATTCTTGTAGTTTACACTGTAATTGATGATGATGCTTACACCAAACCTCCAGATGTCAGACACTCAGATCCGTACCAAACATTGTGTGTTGATAGAGTATCAACCAAAACACCAATTTAGTTTGTGCTGTGTGCTGTTATCCAATATAAGATGCATAAATAGTATTTTTTTAACAGATTATGTGTGAAACTGTTATATGGGAGAACACTTTTCTGCCATGTAAAAGGGCATTTAGAGATTGGTAGTAATGTTCTTTTGGCATTCTGCTTTCGGTTCATTAGTTGAAAGTAGCAAACCTACAGAGTACATTTGTATAGATATGTGTGGTGTTATAAATAAAATAGAAAGAAACTTCCACATGGGAAAAATATATTAAAAGCAAAGATTCCAAGACGTACCAAGCGGGAAAGCGCCGGTAGATAGGCACAATGAATAAAACACACAAACACACACACAGAATTTCGAGCTTTCGTAACCGGCGGCTGCTTCGTCAGGAAAGAGGGAAGGAAAAGGAAATATGAAAGGATGTGGGTTTAAAGGGAGAGGGTAAGGAGTCATTCCAATCCCGGGAGCGGAAAGACTTACCTTAGAGGGAAAAAAAGGATAGGTATATACTCGCGGGCCGAGTTATCTGGATACTTCCCACCAACACCAACCTATCCGAACTCCGGAGATGGGAACTTGCCCTTCAATATATCCTCTCTTCTCGTTATCCACCAGGCTTCAATCTCTGCTAATTTCAAGTTGCCGCCACTCATACCTCACCTGTCATTCAACATCATCTTTGCCTCCACACTTCCGCCTTGACTTACATCTCTGCCCATACTCTTTGCCTTTAAATATGTCTGCTTGTGTCTGTGTATGTATGGATGGATATGTGTGTGTGTGTGTGTGTGTGTGTGTGTGTGTGTGTGTGTGTGTGTGTGTGTGTGTGTGTGTGTGCGCGTGCGCGTGCGTGTGTGTGTGCGCGTGCGTGTGTGTGTGCGCGAGTATATACCTATCCTTTTTTTCCCCCCTAAGGTAAGTCTTTCCGCTCCCGGGATTGGAATGACTCCTTACCCTCTCCCTTAAAACCCACATCCTTTCATCTTTCCTTTTCCTTCCCTCTTCCCTGACGAAGCCGCCGGTTGCGAAAGCTCGAAATTCTGTGTGTGTGTTTTATTCATTGTGCTTATCTACAGGTGCTTCCCCACTTGGTAAGTCTTGGAATCTTTGTTTTTAATATGTGTGGTGTTATGTACATGAATGTATGCTCTAGGTTTTCTACTTTCATCTAACAAAGTGAAAGCAAACTGCCAAAAGAACATTACTACAACCTCTGAAACATTCTTTTACATGGCATAAAAATGCTCTCCCACATAACAATTTTGCACATAATCAGTTTAAAAAAATCATCATCTGTGGATTTTGAAGTCAGGACCTTGAGCATGACAATCTGATGCACTACGGACTCATCTACCACAGATTTTCACATTCAGAGCTCACAGGTATGGTTTGCGTATACTCCATAGCTCTGGTGTCACTTTTGATTACCATTTACACATCTTCTACTGGACAACAGCACACGGCACAAACTAAATTGGTGTTTTAGTTAATACTCTATCAACACACAATGTTTGGTAGCAATCAGAATGTCCGACATCTGGAGATTTGGGCGTTAGTTAAAGCATTTTTGTAGCATGCACCTCAAACACGTTCATAGAAAGCCCATCACAAATGCAACTGCGTTTTCAACTTGCACTACTTCCCTAATCAGATCTTGAATCTCTGAATACATAATTGTAGCCAGAGGTAATAACATAAATTTTGTAAACATCAGTCGCTCACTTTCAAAAATCTAGCAAATACTTTTCTACTAAAATCTTATACAGCTTCTGCTTGGTCCAACTTGTTAGTCAGTCATATTTTTATTGATGTATTTGCAACAGAAGCACCAAACACAGTAACTTTTTACTGACCAGATCTCTGTATGTGCCATGTCAGCTCGTAACATGTTATTTATGACCTATTTGTTACAACATCCAAAGATCAAACCACAACATTCAGAAACTTTAAGCGTAATAATAAATATGCACTTACAACTGAAAGATATGAAGTATCTAATTTACCTATGAAACTCAATAATTTGTAGAGCAAACATGCTCTTCTGCAAATTGTTAGAGTAAAGAGCAAACTTGCACCACAAGAGGTGTATCACTTAGGGCATATGAATGGCACCGTGACCTCTGAAAATTATTATCTTGCCTACAAACAACTATGCAACCATGTCAGTCAGTCGAAGAGAAATGCAGAACTTAGGTACGCTCATGTGCTACATGAGAACAACCTGTGGATGTGCCGACTTGTGGAAAAATCTACATGGTCTGGGAGTAAGCAAGCCCAGATTTACAGTTAAAACTCTAGTTCATATTTTAGGTGTGCAAATTTGTTCAGCAGCAGTAGAACACAATGAAATTATAGCGAAACTGATCATCTATTCTACTATACAAAGACAAGTTGTCATTTAACGTTGTTACCAAAACAGGGAAACAGCAAAATTTTGGAGAAATTGTTGATTGACTTACTTCAGATTTTTATACAGTACACTAATAAACATTGAGACAAGGACAGACTATATTAAAAAAGTATACGTTATCTGTTAACACTGACTGCAAGAGAGAAAATCTCATGCTGTGCTGTGAAAATGTACGGTTTCATTTTTCTTTCTTGCTGTTAGTTTTAACTGTGACACCCTTTAAACCAGGGCTTCCCACACGTAGTCCTCGGCCACCTTTCACCAAATCGTGTAAAATAATGAGTAAAATTATTGAATAAAAATGTGAAAATCAAAAATCATCATTTTTTTATTTTTTTTCCCCTGTGTAGAAAACGTGCACTTTTACTTCAGGTCATATTCCCAAGAAGCCTTTGCAGCTTCTAAGTGAGAACGCATACACAGTTTAGTGATGGAGAATGTGACTTCCCTGATTGACTGTTTTGCAATATGGGGGTCGTTTGTGCGCCGGCTCATGGTGCTAGATGCGTTGAAACCATGTCATCGTGGACTGCGCGGCTGCTCCCACCAGAGGTTCCAGTCCTCCCTCGCATGTGTGCTAAGTTAATAGTGTGTAAGACTAGGGACTGATGACCTCAGCACTTAAGTCCCATAGACTTTACATATAGTTGGACATTTTTCTTCAGATTTCACGAAAAATCACACACACACACACACACACACACACACACACACAAGCGCTCACACACAACTGTTACGAAATATGTATGCTCCTCGCACACCTGTAGCCAAACAGTAGAAGTGAACAGACCACAAGCGGCAGCTTGTCAACAGTGAACAGTTTGGACGAGACGTTGATTGCTCTTGGAGGAAGGCAGCACCAGCGAGTGAAATGTCAATTACCAAGTAATTTTAATCAGGCTACAGTGTGCCGGTCAAATGGATTGGCTGGATACAGTGGGAATTAAAATTGGATCGTTAATTTCAAGATCCTCCCCCCATGAACCATGGACCTTGCGTTGGTGGGGAGGTTTGCATGCCTCAGCGATACAGATAGCCGTACCGTAGCTGCAGCCACAACGGAGGGGTATCTGTTGAGAGGCCAGACAAACGTGTGGTTCGTGAAGAGAGGCAGCAGCCTTTTCAGTAGTTGCAGGGGCAACAGTCTGGATCATTGACTGATCTGGCCTTGTAACAATAACCAAAACGGCCTTGCTGTGCTGTTACTGCCAACGGCTGAAAGCAAGGGGAAACTACGGCTGTAATTTTTCCTGAGGGCATGCAGCGTTATTGTATGATTAAATGATGATGGCGTCCTCTTGGGTAAAATAGTCCCCCATTCGGATCTCCGGGCGGGGACTACTCAAGAGGATGTCGTTATCAGGAGAAAGAAAACTGGCATACTACGGATCGGAGCGTGGAATGTTAGATCCCTTAATCGGGCAGGTAGGTTAGAAAATTTAAAAAGGAAAATGGATACGTTAAAGTTAGATATAGTGGGAATTAGTGAAGTTCGGTGGAAGGAGGAACAAGACTTCTGGTCAGGTGACTACAGGATTATAAACACAAAATCAAATAGGGGTAATGCAGGAGTAGATTTAATAATGAATAGGAAAATAGGAATGCGAGTAAGCTACTACAAACAGCATAGTGAACGCATTATTGTGGCCAAGATAGACACAAAGCCCATGCCTACAACAGTAGTACAAGTTTATATGCCAACTAGCTCTGCAGATGACAAAGAAATTGAAGAAATGTATGATCAAATAAAAGAAATTATTCAGGTAGTGAAGGGCGACGAAAATTTAATAGTCATGGGTGACTGGAATTCGGTAGTAGGAAAAGGGAGAGAAGGAAACGTAGTAGGTGAATATGGACTGGGGCAAAGAAATGAAAGAGGAAGCCGCCTGGTAGAATTTTGCACAGAGCACAACTTAATCATAGATAACACTTGGTTCAGAATCATAAAAGAAGGCTGTATACATGGAAG
Organism: Schistocerca gregaria; assembly: GCF_023897955.1. Lineage (NCBI taxonomy): Eukaryota > Metazoa > Arthropoda > Insecta > Orthoptera > Acrididae > Schistocerca > Schistocerca gregaria. The sequence goes on from NC_064926.1 coordinate 545,342,198, forward strand.
AATCCTGGAGATACGAGAAGGTTTCAGATAGATTATATAATGGTAAGATAGAAATTTAGGAACCAGGTTTTACATTGTAAGACATTTCCAGAGGCAGATGTGGACTCTGACCACAATCTATTGGTTATGACCTGTAGATTAAAACTTAAGAAACTGCAAAAAGATGGGAATTTAAGGGGATGGGACCTGGATAAACTGAAAGAACCAGAGGTTGTACAGAGATTCAGGGGGAGCGCAAGGGAGCAATTGACAGGAATGGGGGAAAGAAATACAGTAGAAGAAGAATGGGTAGCTTTGAGAAATGAAATAGTGAAGGCAGCAGAGGATCAAGTAGGTAAAAAGACAAAGGCCAGTAGAAATCCTTGGGTAACAGAAGAAATATTGAATTTAATTGATGAATGGAGAAAATATAAAAATGCAGTAAATGAAGCAGACAAAAAGGAATACAGACGTCTCAAAAATGAGATCGACAGGAAGTGCAAAATGGCTAAGCAGGGATGGCTAGAGGACAAATGTAAGGATGTAGAGGCTTATCTCACTAGGGGGCAAGATAGATACTGCCTACAGGAAAATTAAAGAGTCCTTTGGAGATAAGAGAACCACTTTTATGTATATCAAGAGCTCAGATGGAAACCCAGTTCTAAGCAAAGAAGGGAAAGCAGAAAGGTGGAAGGAGTATATAGAGGGTCTATACAAGGGCGATGTACTTGAGGACAATATTATGGAAATGGAAGAGGATGTAGATGAAGATTAAATGGGAGACATAATACTGCGCGAAGAGTTTGACAGAGCACTGAAAGACCTGAGTCGAAACAAGGCCCCCAGAGTAGACAACATTCCATTGGAACTACTGACAGCCTTGGGAGAGCCAGTCGTGACAAAACTCTACCATCTGGTGAGCAAGATGTATGAGACAGGCGAAATACCCTCAGACTTCAAGAAGAATATAATAATTCCAATCCCAAAGAAAGCAGGTGTTGACAGATGTGAAATTTCCGAACTATCAGTTTAATAAGTCACAGCTGCAAAATACTAACGCGAATTCTTTACAGACGAATGGTAAAACTAGTAGCAGCAGACCTCGGGGAAGATCAGTTTGGATTCCGCAGAAATGTTGGAACACGTGAGGCAATACTGCCTCTACGACTTATCTTAGAAGCTAGATTAAGGAAGGGCAGACCTACGTTTCTAGCATTTTTAGACTTTAGAAAACTTTTGACAATGTTGACTGGAATACTCTCTTTCAAGTTCTGAAGGTGGCAGGGGTAAAATACAGGGAGCGAAAGGCTATTTACAATTTGTACAGAAACCAGATGGCAGTTATAAGAGTCGAGGGACATGAAAGGGAAGCAGTGGTTGGGAAGGGAGTGAGACAGGGTTGTAGTCTCTCCCCGATGTTATTCAATCTGTATATTGAGCAAGCAGTAAAGGAAACAAATGAAAAATTCGGAGTAGGTATTAAAATCCATGAGAAGAAATAAAAAAAATTGAGGTTCGCCGATGACATTGTAATTCTGTCAGAGACAGCAAAGGACTTGGAAGAGCAGTTGAATGGAATGGATAGTGTCTTGAAAGGAGGATATAAGATGAACATCAACAAAAGCAAAACGAGGATAATGGAATGTAGTCGAATTAAGTCTGGTGATGCTGAGGGAATTAGATTAGGAAATGAGACACTTAAAGTAGTAAATGAGTTTTGCTATTTGGGGAGCAAAATAACTGATGATGGTCGAAGTAGAGAGGATATAAAGCATAGACTGGCAATGGCAAGGAAAGCGTTTCTGAAGAAGAGAAATGTGTTAACATCGAGTATAGATTTAAGTGTCAGGAAGTCATTTCTGAAAGTATTTGTATGGATTGTAGCCATGTATGGAAGTGAAACATGGACGATAAATAGTTTGAACAAGAAGAGAATAGACGCTTTTGAAATGTGGTGCTACAGAAGAATGCTGAAGATTATATGGGTAGATCAGATAACTAATGAGGAAGTATTGAATAGAATTGGGGAGGAGAGAAGTTTGTGGCACAACTTGACCAGAAGAAGAGATCGGTTGGTAGGACATGTTCTGAGGCATCAAGGGATCACCAATTTGGTATTGGAGAGCAGTGTGGAGGGTAAAAACCGTAGAGGGTGACCACGAGATGACTACACTAAGCAGATTCAGAAGGATGTAGGTCGCAGTAGATACTGGGAGATGAAGAAGCTTGCACGAATAGAGTAGCATGGAGAGCTGCATCAAACAAGTCTCAGGACTGAAGACCACAACAACAACAACAACAACAACAATTTCAAGGTGTTTCAATTCATCACTAAACCAAAGACTATTGATACTTCGGGGGTGGGGGCATTGGGAACATGACATAACATAATATCCACATAGCGAAAGGCCAGCTGCTACTTTTACAGAAACCAGTCTGCTGTTGCAAGAATCAAAAAACGTGACAGCAAAGCAGTAGGTGAGAAGAGAGCAAACAGTGAAGGCAGCCAAAGAGAAATTTGGAAATATAATTAAAGTTCTGGGACAAGCAAAAGAAATTCAAATACTTACTGAGGGCATTGTAATATTGTCAGAGAAGGTCAAGGACCTGAATCTGCTGAATGGAATGGATCGTGTCTGCACAAAGAGGTTGTAAGAGGAACATAATCATAACTAAAACAACAGTAAGGAGTGTAACTGAATTATATCAGATGATACTAGGGCAATTAGATTAAGAAATTAGAAGTGTTCACTAGCTGGGCTACAAAATACTGACAATAATGGAAGTAAAGAGGATATAAAATGTAAACAGGCAATAGCTGCAAAACTTTGTCTTTTTCAATTACCTTTAACTCTTTAGAATTACAATCATGTAGTTTCTTTTGGAAGTATTTCTTTGCCAATGCGGCATTATATGGAACTGAAATGAGGATCAGAAGCAGTACAGGCAGAAAGAGAATAGACGCTTCAGAAATGTGGTCCTACCAAAGAATGCTGAAGACCAGATGGGCAGATCATGTAATTAATTAGGAGGTACTGAATACAATTTCAGAGATAAAAAAAATTATGGCACAAGGTGACAAGGAGGAGAGAGAGATTGTCAGGGCACTTCCTGAGGCACTAAGGAGTAATTAATTTTTAATGAAGATGTTGGGGATATTGTACAGGATGACCATATGGCCAAGTGTCGAATATAGTATACAGATTCAAATGGCTGTAGAACAATTTTATTTTTATTTGTGTTCACTTCATAATTCCCAAGTGGAAAGCTTCATGTGTATGCAGTTTTTAGCTGTTTTATCAACAGAAATATCTTTGCGTCCTTACTGAATGGTTTTGCGCAAAGAGGCTAGCTCTAAGCTTTGAAAAAACATAGTTCATCCAGTTTTGTACTGTGCTTCTCTTAATGTAATATATCAACAAGGAAGAATAAACAGGGTACAGAACTGAAAGATCTTTGGTGTGCATAAAAAAAACTGGAAAAACCGTAAGTACAGCTGCTAAAATGTCTAGAATCAGCTAATTTTGCCAACTTTGGGAATACAGATAATAGTAAGTTGATGTATTTTGCAAACATTCATTCAATGACTTCTTGTGGGAACATATTCCAGGAAAATGAGCTTTGTGTGGCTCGTGTTCCCGCCATAATGTATTTTACATCCTGTTTTTAATGTACATCCACCTCATTACGTCAATTTAAATTACTACTGTCACTGAGTTGCTGCTTTGCCTGACTGTGAGCGGCGTAAGCAGCGCGTATTGATCTTTACTTGACTGCTATTAATTCCTGGTTGTAGGCAGTTCGTCGAGAGTTCGGGTTGCGAGCTCGGGCGGCCAGTCAGATGGAACGCATCTGGAGCACAGTCCGGACCTGCCAGTTGGTGAGTTGCAATACGGCACTAGTGCAGTCGGGTTGGAGCAGCAGGCGAGGTCTGCGTCGACATGGCTTGCCCGACCATTCCCACCACACATCACTTGAGTTGGGCCACAGTCTCGGTGGATTGTCGGTCGGTCGTCCTACTGGACGATGCATTTAGGCTTGCCAGTGTGTGTGTGTGTGTGTGTGTGTGTGTGTGTGTGTGCATGAATTGACTCCCGATTTGCCTTCATGTGTGTTTTGTTACTGCTGCGTATCGTTCAGGTCTTCATGCAAGTGTGTGTCAGGTGGTGTGTGTGTCGTTATTTCCTTTGACAAGTTATCTTAAATGTTGCTGGTGTACTGCCTCTGAGAGTTTGGTCGTCTCATCGGGCGACATGTAACTGGTTCTCAGAGCGCTTCTGCGCCCCTTCAATTACCATCTTGTGGAACTTGGGTCGGCCCTTTTCTGGTGCAGGGATATCATTTAGCCAGTGGGCGTGTTTCCTCTGCATGGTTGGGTCCGAGCCAGAATTTCCGCCATCGTGTGTCTGAAAGTGAGTGGCAGACGCACCAGGAGTGTGGTCGCAACGGAGCAGCAGTCGCAACGGAGCGGCAGTCGCAACAGATCAGCAGGCAGTCGGTCGGTTGTTGCAGATGAGGGAAGTTATCTCCGCACGCTGCAGTTGGCTGGGGCCGCTGGCAGCCCCTCCGCAGTGTCGGAGTGTGTGTGGAGCTGTCCGATCGCTACGAGCTTCGTGGTTAACCGACCAAGGACGTCAAAGTTGAGTAGTGGTTTGTTTCGGTGGTTTGCTGTTGGGGAGGTTTTCCTGTGAGCAACACCGAGTGTTTCTACTCCTAAAATTTAGCTGCCATGTGGTGCAATTAACTATTTTGGTCGACAACAATTTGAGTGCACCAGTGGAATTTTCTGTCTTGTTGCTGTTAGTGTTCTGGGTACCTGCCCTGGGCACTGACGTAAATTCAGGCAGTATTCATTTGAATGAAGTTAACTATATTACCATGTTTCAAATTCAAGCGTACCAGCAGAATTTTCTGCCTAGTGGCCGTTAGTGTTCCAGTTACATGCCCTGGCTACTAACGTAATTTCAGGCAGTTTCCTCACCTCCTGTCGCTGGCCAACAAGGTGTGTAATTTTGACAGCTAATACATACTCCATTGTGGATTATCACGTTGGTAACTTTTCCGGTTTGAGTTCTCATCTATTGATTGACGGGAAGCAAGTGGTCGTGTCGGTCGGTTCATGGCTGTCCCCTGGTTGGGTTCCGATGAATCAAGTATAGTTGGGCTCACCACCTGTCTCGCCTAAGTGAACAAGGGCAGACCGACCTCCCTGGAGGCTTCTGAGTGCCACCGGTGTTTAATTATCTGTTGTCAGCTACTTTAAATTCAATGCTTATGGTTATTATTTTCATTTTCTTAAAAAACTTGCAAAATTAATTTTTAAATTTATCTTTCAAGCTTAAACATTGCGGCCTTCTGCCTTTAAAAGATTATGGTAATATATTTTAAAATTCTGAAACTTAATTGTGGCCTTCCGCCATTGGTATTGCACCTTGCATATGTATGTTCTATCTGCTTAGCCTGAAGGCTTTCCGCGTAGCTGTGATATGTTTCCTTTTTATTTGATTTGCCTCTTTAATTGCATTTTAATCTTGTTGATTTTTAAGATTTCTTGTTGTTAAACATTCTGGCCTTCTGCCTTTAAAAGTCTATGGTAATACATTCTAAAATTTTGAAATTTAATTTCGGCCATCAGCCATTTGTATTGCACTTAGCTTATGTTTGCTGATTTTTTTAAAAATTACTTTATTGCAATCTTAATTGGAGTTTTATCTTGTTGATTTGTTATGATTTCTTGTTTGGAGGTCTTCAGCTGTGAAAGAGTTGCATTCGGTAAAGGTCCATCTATGTGCCACTTTGGTTGTAAAGGTTATTAAATTACAATAAATGACAATTAGAAGGAGAAACTGACCTCAACCTTTGGCCCTTTCCACAATCCTATTACCTGTTCTGCCCAGCCGGTTTAGTGGGTGTATCAGATAATATCTTGCTTATGCAAAAAGTATTCATTGCACAGAAGAAAGTAATTAGAAATATGAAGTTAACACACATACATCTGGCAGATTTCTCTTTAAGCAGCTGGGGTTATTAACCACAGCCTCACAGTGCATTTATTTGCTTATGAAATTTGGTATCAACAATCCATCTAAGTTTGAGAGTAACAGAGATATTCACAAGCACAATACACCAGAAGAAAAAATGTTCTGCGTTACCTTATAATGAGCATAATTTTGGCATAGAAAAGGATGAAATATGTAGCTACTAAACACTGACAATCTACCCATGGAAATAAAATGTCTGACAGATACCAGAAGTGTCTTCAAATGTACATTAAAGATGGTTATCCTTGACTATTACTTATGCATCACACATGAATTCTCGAGAAGGGTATTATTATTATAACTATTATTATTATTAATTGTAAGTTATATCTATGAGTTCTTTGTTTTTACTGTTGACATGTTCCACATCATAACATTTACCATGAATTTGATCTATGTAACAACTAATTACAGTAACTAACTAACTCTCGTCCAGTGCAGTCTCCAAAATCAGTCTTTTCTTCTCATCCCGTCATGTAAGTATCCCCTGCCCCGGTGTTCTGGGTGACTTTTCCAAACTCTACCCCTTTTCCTAAACCTCACCAGTCCTTTTCTTTCACTCCTCTTCCTTCCTTCTGCCACAAGAAAGAGCCACTTCCCCGAAAGCTAGCAAACTGTAATACCTTTTATTTGTGTGTTCTCCTGCTGCGTAGATTTTTTGCTATCCAATTACTTATCAATCTTTATACTGACATGATAAATTAACACATTCCATTAGGCTAGGTTGTAACTGCCACAATACCTGCAGGAAGTGTTCCGATCCAGCCGAGTAAGCTCATTAGTTGGCACCCATTACAAACTCCCAGGCTAAAAGTGTCTTCTCTGGCAGCAAATGCCTGGAACTGAGCTCTGAGTGAAGGATGAAAGAGCAGACTTGCAGCCCAACCTTTTGCTGAGCCAAGAACATCTGCAATCATTAAAAATAAAAAAAGAAATAAAAATACAAAACACATTTACTGAAGTATACAAGTTCTTCAGGGGATGATGAAGAAGAAAAATACAACATACCTGCATAGCTAAAACCACCAGGAAATATTACTCCTCTGAAAATATCAACAGTCACTTTCTTATCAAGTAAGTCTTGCATAGTCACATCCCAAACTTCAAAGCCAGCCATATGAAGTGATGCTGCCATCTCACGATCACCATTAATTCCTTCTTCACGAATTACGGCAACACGCTGAACTGTGAATTAATTTTAGTCTGATTATTGTTACATAAATCTACAAGTATTTTATATAACTTAAAAAGACTATTACAAGGCAAATACGAATGTGATAAACTGTACAAGGAGAGAATATCAAATGAAATGAATGATTTATCAGATAGTCAGTCCTACCTGTACATTTATAGTTTTTAGAATTCCTTTAATATATTGTTATTCACCAAGATATATTGAAATTAAGATATTAAAGTATGTTCTTCTGGGTTTGGTAATATAAGCAACCATTTATTGGTGGAACTTTACCTGACTGCCTGAAATATGCTAAAATTCAGCCACTGTATAAGAAACAAAATAAAGAAAACTGTCGAGCTTACAGATAATTTTGCTTTTGCTGGCTTTTTCAATTTTTTGGGGTATATTAATATACAGGATGGAACACAGCAAAATCAAAAAACTTTGAGGAGTTGCAGACGATGTCTTGAGGAACATATTGGAGACAGGAACATCTGTCCAGAAGTATCATCCAACCACGCAATAGAGCTTTGAAATTACAGGGGCCAATGGCTGCTGCTAGGCTACCTGTTCAGCAGCAAATGTGAGTTTGTATGCTGATGCACTACCAGCAGAAGTTCTGACAATGTTCCTCACAGCTTTCACTATGTAAGACAATGCTGAATGAGTTCATGCCTGTCACAACAACAGCTCATCCCTTAAACTTAGACACTCTGTAGTGTTGCTGGACGATGTTCCTGGACATGGGTTGCTACCTCAGTATGTTTCTCAAGCCACCTTCTACAATCCCTCGAAGTTTCTTGGTAGTGTTTTGTTGCACTTTCATAACCATCTGACTAAAAATTACATATTGTTGAAGTCTCAGTTTGACAGTATTATGAAAAGGATAGTTACTAATCACCATATAAGAAATGCTCAGTCACAGATAGGCACAACAAAAAGACTATCAAACAAGTAAGCTTTCAGTCCAAAAGGATTTCATTGCAACTAGACGACACACACACACAAATGCAGCTCACAGACACATGACCACTTTCTCAGGCTGCTGAGGTCAGACTTCTCTGGCCCTGTCAGCCACAGTCTGCAGTCAGTTACGTGTCTGTGAGTTGCATTTGAGTGAGTGTGTGTGTGTGTGTGTGTGTGTGTGTGTGTGTGTGTGTGTGTGTGTGTGTGTGTGAGAGAGAGAGAGAGAGAGAGAGAGAGAGAGAGAGAGAGAGAGTTGTCTAGTTGCAATGAAATACTTTTTGACCAAAAACTTACTTGTTTGGCAGTCTTTTTGTTATGCCTATCTCTGACTCAGCATCTCAGCTATATGGGGAGTAGCAACTATTCTTTTCATCCTGCATTTTCCACTGATTGGAGTCTCAGATTGGTTTTTCTAAAAAGGTTCTGATACCAAGTGTGTAATCAATTCATTAGACAATAAATTACAGGCTACCAGTGCATCCTGTGACCTTACAAAGACATTTGACTGCATATATATGTATTGGATTTATACAGAATATACTGTACATACTCCACAAATGACACAATTCCATTGACTCAAACTTGGTAATAATTATGAGGACATACATGAAAATATATCTCCAAAACTATTCTCAGCAATCTTGGAAAAAACATCTAAACTGAATTGGGAAACGACAGGCATCCAAGATCTGGGAAAGACATTAAATAACCTGAGATGTGTTGATGATATTGTTCTATTTGTAAATAGTATAGAATACATTCAAATTTTAGTTGGCGAATTTGTGTTAGTCTGCGTTGAAGTTGATCTAAAAATGAAGTTTGACAAAACCAAGATCATGATTAAATGAATGGACCAACTACAAATGATCACAAAATGTGTCTATCTGGGACAGTTTGTAAATATGATAGCAGGTTTGAAACTAGAAATATTTTGACAAGTTGAACTTAAGGAAGATACTCTTCAGTTTCCAAGTCTAAGAAGTCAGCTGAGTTGAAGGAAACAGTTTTTGACCAATGTATACTACCAATAATAACTTATGGCTGTGAGACAAATATTTAATGAGTTCAACATTAGAAAACTCATACAGAAGTGGAAAGATCAATATTGAGCTATACAAAGAAAGAAAGAAACAAAGATAGTAGGAGATATCAGATGTAAAACAAACAGAAGTAAGATAATGGAATACCTTGAAACGACAGTGAGCTGATCATGTTGTTTGAAGAAAGTATGGCCACATAATAATCGGTAGAAATGGAGGAATCAGCTGGAACCCTATGTAGTGAACCGACTCAAAGAGGACACATCTCCAAGTGATTGAATTGGCTCTCTCCTTGAAATCCCACCTCTCTCTAATCTGGGCACACTTTTACAATTACACTTTTATAATTTACGACAGTCCCTACACCCTCCTGCTTAACAGTATATTTACTTCCTCATTAAGTTTGTTATAAATAATCCACACAAGTTCACAAGGAACAATGATGTACATAATTACAATACCAGAAGGAAAATGGCATTCAGAAGAATTTCTGTTATTGTAATGTGTAAAAGGTGGTAGGTAAGAATTATTGACTCACATCATCTGTGTAATTATCGCCTCCCCCCCCCCCCCCCCCCAAACACACACTTATAAATGTTCAGCTTGTAACCATATTTACAAATTAATTTGTGATGTGAATGTGAAGTGACTCATTCCACATCATTATGATTTGCCATGCAAAATGATCCATGGAACATGAAACTAACCAATCAACCAACCATCGTCATTATTGTCCTACATAATTACCTAACACATTTAGCTGCCTCTGATCAGTTTGTCTTGACACTGTTGAAGATGCTATCTGAGCTACCTATGTCTCACTTCCACATTCGAGAATCGCTGCCCACCAAAAGACCTATCACTCTCGTGCAGCCTCCTGGCTACTCCCAATAGTTCCAAATCCTGCCTTACTGATACAATTCATTTCCAAAATACTCAGAAATCTACACTGAGTATCTCTTGTACGAAATGTCAAGCACAATTCCTCTGGTATTTCTGGAGAACTTCGCAATGTGCAGGTGGAATGGTCCCAAAAAAAATAGGTGCTTTGTGCGCTGCCGTGTTGTTGGAAAATATTGGTTTCTGTCTCATCACAGCGAAAATATTTTTCAAATGGGAAATTTGTGTGCCCATTTGATAGTGAGGTCTTAAATAGCATAGTTGTAAATTTTATATAATGATATGGGTCAATTGGACTGCTAAACGTGAAGAACAAGTAGTCTACCAACAAACACATAGTGCTGCTGTACAGCAGTGACAGACAGGCAGCTCTACACAGGCTGGAACTTGAGGCGAGGATGGGTAGTCAGGTGAGGAAGGTGTAGCCCACTAATATTTACCAATACGATCAGCTATAGAGGCCAGTTCATTAAATCAAATATTACAGTAGTCTTCCATTGACACTGGATGTTAGAAGAAACACATGGTGGGCAGTATTTGTTTCGGCTGATACCACCTGTAGATAGACAGTTTATGTACAATGGATGTATGTGTTTGTGTCCCCGTATACCTCTACAATCGAGCTTCAGGCAAACTTGGTACGTATATGACATATTACACTGCTGGGTAAGCCTCTCCCATCAGCCTTAAGGTGTGGTTGGAGTGTGGGAGAGGGGTCATAAGAGTAATCGAAAAAGATCTACAGTAGTACCAAATCTACAAGCCAACTGGCAACAGCACAATTCTAATGACATTTTACATTTAACACTGGAATTTCAAACAAAGCTGTTGTAAAAATTTTTACACTATAGAAAGATTTCGTTGCTTTTCCTGTATGATAAGCTAATCAGCCCAGCAATGCCCCACAAGGCAAACTATAAGGAAGCCCTCCTCCTACTAACCAGGCACCTTAGTCCTTTCTAAATGTGCAATCCTCGACTCCAGGCCCAGGTTTAACCATGTCAGTTTTGTCAAAGATCTGCTATTCTATACTTTTGCCTCTCTATGGGAGAATTTCTTCACCATTCACAACTGTCGGTAGTCATCACATATATGGAACTAACCGCTGTCTACAATTGTGTGATTGTAACCACAGGGAAGTGTCTAGTGTGACAAGATACTAGAGTTTTCTCACTGCTGTATCAACCACCTAACTGATTAAAAGTGACACAACGTAGTACTTATGTAAGGTACATTGAAATGATTTTAATTTCTATTCAGATACTTTTATTGGTGTATTATGATAATATGTAAATTGTGAGCTTAATAAATGTCTTCTGATTTCTATGTCATGCTGAGTACATGGATGTTGCAACATTCCGATGACCTTGAGAACAATTTGTGTAATTTTAAGATTTCGTCGCATGATTATGTTGAAATGTTCTAGGGTGTTCAACCACATGGCATCATTCAAATGGTGCAATATAATATCAGGAAGCCATCTTGCTGCCATATTCCGATGGCCCCGAAGACGGAATATATTCTACATGAGTTATTATAGCACCAAGTTGTTAAGACATTTAAGCATTTCTGGGACAGCATTTTACGGGAATCTGAACAGATCTGGCAACATGAACTGCCTTTTCCAACTAAGTAAAGCTTGGGACCCAGCACTGAGTATGCTCAAAGCAGCAAAGCAGAAAGACAACCTATGGGGAGATCCAGTCATGGTACATAACTTGAAGAGCTCATTTAGATGTGGTTCCCCTGCTGTGGTGACACAGAGGTTGAGGGCCACAACTTGTGTCTCCTCCATGTCACCAGAGGAGCCACAGCCACGTATTGAGGACTGGAGGTTGACAGCAGTAGGCACAGGTATACGAGATAGCATCCATTGGGAGATGATAAGTCATCAGGGCCACCTGAAGATGGCAACATGTCAGCTTGCAGAAATATTGCACCATTTGGATCATGCCACATTTCAAAATGAGAACAATTTTATTACAAACACTCCCTTCCTACTTATAAACATGTACATTGGCAGTAACGTGGCGGTAAGTGCTGGCCAGCCAATGTGCTGCCTCCTAATTTTACAGTGAGTTACGCTCTCGATGCAATCCCCACACCTGATGACAAGCTGACTGCCACGTCAGGGTTCCTATTGGGGTCGAACGTGAGCCGGTACTTGGGTGCCCTCCTCCTTGCCAGATTCTCAAACTCCTGCCGGACGCAGTCCGGGTTCGCCTGCCGCCTCTCCAGCTGGTAGCTTGTCTCCTCCCACACTCTGAACAGTGAGTACACGTCACTCTTCAGAGCGAGGTTTCCATTTACAAGTATCTTCACCTGAAAAATGCACCCATAAAAGTCAACAATGTTATTCTCCTCTCACTGTGCAAGTCTCATTAATGTTGAAGTGAGATGCACTCTTGGTAAAATTGCAACAATACTGGAAACATGAATGATAAATATAATACATTCTACAAACCTTCACCACCGTCTTTCAATAGCCCTTTTTCATTAAAAAAAAATTACACTAAGAAGTGCAGTAGTATTAAAAGAGAATATGTTGGATAACTAATGACATAGGATATCATGTAACAGTTAGGTAATATGAACGACAGTCACATAATTTAACTACAGACAGTAAACAAAATCTGTCTGTGGGGTCTGATTTAAGGTGCCAGAATAAAAAACCAACATCAACAAACAAGAAATATTCTGAACATCAGTGGGCTAATGTACAGTGGAAGTTACATTAAGATTTCTGGCCACTGGGGAAACATTTCTGTACATTAATTGGCCTTTGCAACAAGAATTGCTGCAAGTACATTATTTATAATAAATAACACCGACTTCTGAGATAATAGTTCAACTGAATGAAATTTGGAAAATTTAGAGAGTTCTGAAAAGACAGGCTGTCTGAGCACCACTTAGCCGCAGGCTTAGATAAGTTACATATAAAAGATTACACTCTAGCATCTTACTCATGCAGAACGAACATGAGAAAAGGAGGAATTGTTACATACAGTAAGGCAGAATACAAGTTCAAAAACATTAAGACAAGCAAATTTTGTAGTGATCGGCACATTGGAGTGTGTACTTGTGAATTAATACTGAAAAATAGTGCACTTTTAATTGTAACTGTATGTAGATCCTCAATTGGAATTTTTGGATGTTTATGACCAATCTGGATTCCTTACTGTGCTATCTGCCTTAGCTATGAGTGAGCGTTCCATTTCTTATCCTTACAAAGTATTACACCCAGGTATTTGTATGAGTTGACGAATTTCAACTGAGACTCATTGATACCACAGTCACATATACTATATTTCAACATTTTGTGAAGTGTGCATTTTTAATTTTTTGAACAGTTAAAGCAAGTTTCCAAGCATTGCACAACTCTGAAGTGTTATCAAGCTCTGACAGGGTGTGTGCAGAGTTTTTTTCTTGAGACAGAACTTTGTTATAGATAACTACATTATCTGCAATAAGTCTGAGGTTACTATTAATAATCTGCAAGGTCATTAATTTACAACACAAATGCAAGCGTCGTCCCAATACACTTTTGTGGGACACACCTGAAGTTCATTCTACAGCCGTTAAGAAGTTTCCATGACAGATAACATGCTGTGTTCTCCCTACCAAGAAGTTCTAAAGCCAGTTTCAAAAGTTGTTTGGCATCCCAAATGTTAATACTTTCATTAATAAGTGTTGCCATGGTATTGCATAAGTTGCTTTTTTATAAGTTTCCATAGAAATTACTGCTGGCTGGGAAGTTATACAAAAGGAACTTCCTAATTATTTAGAGAATGTTGTGAAAGAAGACAGTCCCCCACAGCTGGAACAGTGCCACAATTACTCTCCTCCAGAAAGAAATAGAGAGACAAGGCATTGGAAATGCTGACTTACCAACCTCCTCTCTGTATGGGACAAATACTCACAAAAAATTATCATTTACTACACAGAAAAAATCTACTTATCAGGCACAGGGATAAGCTGGCTGCAGAAATGGACATACGACAATGGGCCATTTGCAAGCTGTGAACAAACTGACGGAATTGAGAAATGGGTATGATTCACAACTCTGAGCGAGATTCATCTGAAGATGATTAGTGTTAACACCATTGAGTGTATACATGAGGTGTGGTCAAAAAGTTTTAAATCTCTCTTTGAAAAAGTAATATTGTGCAGTTAATTTTTATTTGCCTGCAGTCACCACCAGAGGAGCCAAAACAAAATGAGGCAGCCTACTGATAAGGTGGAGCACTGTGCTGAAGTTTGCTTCTGTCAGCAGTGAAAATGTTGCATCTGTGTAAAGTTGATGACTTCTTTTTTAAAAAAGTGAGTGTTTCTCAGTGAGCAATGGAGGAAATGTGTTTTGGGAATTATTTGGAGACAGGGAAACAAACTAATGGACTAGAAAGGAAAAGAAACTAATTGACCAGTGAACAGACACAAATGGAAACTGCAATTACAGACACAATGAAAATGAAGTAGAGGTGGGTGGCACATGCAGCCACGCAGGTATGTGAGTCAGGGGTGGTGTTTTCTGGATTACGGGGTATAAGCCGACCTCGGCGATGACACAGTGGAGTGCAGATAGATGACTTTGGAAAATATGTGGGTGTGATACAGACATATTATGTCCTTGAACGACTCCACTAATGGTATCTCCCAAATCTAGAATGGTATCACCTTCAATTATTGTTCGAAAAATTCCACACCCCTACTTGCATTCTTACTGTGAAATACATCAAAACAGTTATTTATAACAGCTTTAATTGTATAAAACATTTCCTTTTCTATAACTACATTGTGATTTGCATAAATGCTTTGGGTGCATCACAAAAAATACCAACTGGTGATAACGTTAAATAGATCTTGTAATATCTGATAATGCATAGTGGCTGTAGTTAATACTTCTGTGTTTCACAAGACAACTGATCTCTTCACAACCACTAGATTCTTCTCAAACAGTGAACAGATAGTTCCTATTACTGAGCACATTTAGTGGAATAACAGAAAATAAAGTTTGTACCGGTGACTCGATTCCGTAGCCAACAGAATCTCCGATGTAGTGGCACGGGACACCGCAGTTCTTGAATGATGTGGCAACATAATCTCGGAATTTTAGATCTACTTCGAGCACCCAACCGACTTCCTCAGCAAACAAAATCTCGACAGGGTCTCCTTTCTTGTGAGTTATGTCCAAATTCAGTCCACTGATGCCACAGAATGCCATCTCCAGAAGACACGTAATCAGACCACCATCGCTTATGTCATGACCAGACAGGACTCTGCCCTCTGAAACGAGACAAGAGGTACTCACTACACACAAAGTTCTCAGTAAAATTAAGATTAAATATACAGTGCAAAGTAAGAGACCGAGATTCATCTAATAAGCTAACAATACAGCTGGCTACATCATGAAATTGTTAACATGTATGTGTTGTAATGTCTTAATTTTTATCTTACACTGATCATGGCAATAAGAATAAAAATAACTCAATGAAAGAAAGTAATTTAATATAACCCCATTCAATAACAAAATCAGCTGTTAATAATCTAAATGATTCCAGTTTCTTTGAGTCTTTCATATGTATTGTAACACAGAACTAAATACCCACTTCTTTTGAACAAAATTTATGTATTGCTATAGCAATTGTTAAAAATATTCATTTTACAAAATTTTCCATAGGAAAGTGTTTCTCTTCACAAAATAAATTACTTAAATTATAATTTTATTTTCTGTTGACTATATTCTCACACATATTCACTTTTATTAATTCTATACACTGCAAAATACGAAGGGTCATTATTACAACAATACTGTAAAAAGCATACATTGTCTGAAGTCAATATACGGGCTGGTGTTGGTCAAAGAATTAGTTGTTATGCACTAATAATGAAGTTATTGTGGCTGTTCTTGTTGTTGTCAGTTGCAGATGTTCAGAACAAAGATAGAAGCGTAGAGGATTTGCAGTGAACGGGAATGATTTACTAGCCTGATCAACAATCATGGACACTCTCAATTTGTCAAGTTAGGTGTGACTGTGTTTGTTTGGATCTTATGGGCACCCAACGGCAAGGTCATCAGCGCCCTTACACTTTTAAAAACAAATAAATTTGGAGATGAACTAAAAGTGTTGTACATGCATGCACTCAGAATGACTACAGTCATTCTGTATCACAAGCACTCTCACACGCACTAAACCCAATTAGGAGGGAAGAGAGCTAATCAAGAAATTAAAACACAGAGAAAACGAAACATAGACGAATTAAAAGAAAAGCACAGAGAAATGTGACTGGCTGACCACTTATAAAAATCTAGGGTTAGCAAGCCACCCTTTGACACATTACATACATCTCCCTAACATCTTGTTAAAAACATTGGACAATTCACAAAACTTTAAGACCCTAATCACATTAGTTTGATTATTACATAAAATAGACGGCTGATCTGCTGGCAAATCCGCTGCAGTCTGCTGCTCATCAAATAAAATGCAGTCCAATAAAATGTGGCGCACCGTGACCTGCACACCACAAGCACCATACATTGGAGGCTCCTCTCGCTGGACTAAGAATCCATGTGCCATAAGGTTGTGGCCTATGCGAAGACGAGTAAGAAGGAGCTCATCCCACCGACACGGCTGGTAGGAAATACCCCAAGGCCAAGTTGTGGACTTGATGACACAGATCTTTTTATCGGTCACTTCCAGACACTCATCTTCTCATTGACACATGACTTTGTACCTCAACAGCAATGTGATAGCATACCGAAATACCAGAGGATCACGACACGCCTCCTTGGCTGCTTGATCCGCCCTTTCATTCTCCGCAATTCCAATGTGCCCAGGTACCCAGCAGAAAGACAACTCCTTCGTCAGTTGTTGTAGTTCAAGGAGGGCTGCTGGATATTCTGGGTTACTGTATCTTCTGGGTACAAACATTGGAAAGAGTAAAGGACACTCAGAGAATCTGGGCAGATGAGAAATCTAGGATAATGTCTCATCTGCTCCAGTGCTTACAAGATTGCATATAATTCAGGGTCAAAGATGATAAATTCTGGAGGCAGTCTGACCTGGAGGACACGATTCGGGAAAATGACATAGCACCCCCTGCTTAGACCCACCTGTAAAAACAGCTACATGGTCGTAGTACTCAGATAAAACATTAGAGAATATCGCATTAAAAATTGGAAGCAGGAGTGCTATCTATCCTGTACTACACCAAATCTAAAATCACTCTGTGCCTCTCCAGTAACCAGGGCAGCAGGCGGTTAAAACCCTGGATTTGGGGTCATACTGGATCCACACCGAGTGACTCCAGCACACACTGCACACAGATCCCAAATGACATCGTGGCTTGTGGATGGTAGGAAAAAGGCATTCCAGAGATTGGAGCTTACTGACGCACCATGAGGAGCTGGCGCCTGATAGTAAGTGGCAGTTCCCCCACCTCAGCACAGATGCTAGGTAGGGGACTGGTCCGATAAGCACCCATGGCCTGCCAAATCCCCTCATTATGGACAGTGTCAATGATATGCAAGTAACAGGGCCTCGCTGACCCGTGCAACAGTAGTCCAGCCACGAATGCACAAAAGCCCGATAAAACTGAAGGAGACATGCCCCATCCACTCCCCAAGACCTGTGGCTAAGGCACTTGATGATGTTCAGTGCCTTCAGGGCTCTGTCTTTCAGGTCTCAGTGTGGTAACCACAACAATTGGGAGTAAAAAATGAGGCCCAGAAAACAAACTGTGTCTCTAAAATGTAGGATGGTGTCCCTCATATTCAAGGCCGGCAAATTAAAAAGACGACGAGAACGATTAAAATGCACACACACACACACACACACACACACACACACACACACACACACACACACACACACACACCTGCGGAAAACTGAAAACCTATCTTTGTAGCCCACTTCTCTAACTGCCACACTGTAAGTTGCAACTGACGGCTTGCCATTGCAATACTGGAGGAGGCACAGAAAACAGCAAAATTGTCTACAAATAAGGAGCACTGTACAGGACTCCTTACCTTAGATGTGATACTGTTGGTGGCTATGGCAAAGAGGATAACACTTAAAACACTGCCCTGAGGATCACCATTCTCCTGCTCAAATTGATCAGACAGCATGTCACCAATTCAGGTCCTGAAAAACCACTGAGAGAGGAAAGACCTTATGAAGATGAGGAAGTGGCCACGAAAGCCCCATTGATGCAGTTGTGTGAGAATACAGTGTCTCCAAGTAGTATTGTATGCTTTACTTATTTCGAAGAATATGCTGATACAGTGATGCTTACAGAGGAAAACTTGCAGAATAGATGCCTAAAGGAGGGTCAGATTGCTGACAGTCAACCGAAATCTTCGGAATCCACACGGATAGCAGCTAAGGATTTGTCTGGTCTCTATCAACCACACCAGACGACGGTTAACCATCTGCTCCATTGTCTTTCCTGCACAGCTCGTTAAGGTGATACTCCAATAAATACTGGGACATGTGCAGTCCTTTCCTGGTTTGAGGAGAGGGATCAGAATTGCCTCCCTCCATGAGTTGGGGATGTTGCCTGTCTGCTATATTAGATTAAAGCATCTGAGGAGGATTTCCTTTGATGCCGCTGGCAAATGTCGAAGCATGGAGTACTAGATTTGGTTGTGACTGGGTGCAGAGTCACGAATCTCAGTCAGTGCTGATTCGAGCTCCCATCTACATCTACATCTACATCCGTACTCCGCAAGCCACCTGACGGTGTGTGGCGGAGGGTACCCTGAGTACCTCTATCGGTTCTCCCTTCTATTCCAGTCTCGTATTGTACGTGGAAAGAAGGATTGTCGGTATGCTTCTGTGTGGGCTCTAATCTCTCTGATTTTATCCTCTTCGCGAGATATACGTAGGAGGGAGCAATATACTGCTTGACTCTTCAGTGAAGGTATGTTCTCGAAACTTCAACAAAAGCCCGTACCGAGCTACTGAGCGTCTCTCCTGCAGAGTCTTCCACTGGAGTTTATCTATCATCTCCGTAACGCTTTCGCAATTACTAAATGATCCTGTAACGAAGCGCGCTGCTCTCCGTTGGATCTTCTCTATCTCTTCTATCAACCCTACCTGGTGCGGATCCCACACTGCTGAGCAGTATTCAAGCATTGGGCGAACAAGTGTACTGTAACCTACTTCCTTTGTTGTCGGATTGCATTTCCTTAGGATTCTTCCAATGAATCTCAGTCTGGCATCTGCTTTACCGACGATCAACTTTATATGATCATTCCATTTTAAATGGAGAAAGGGGAGTTGTAGGCCTCAGAACTGTTGGACCTGAAGTCCAACTTTTCCCTCTCTAAAGACTTATGATAGCAACGATCCTGGCTTGCATTGGCAGTAGCTTGTGCAAAATGTTTGGCCAGCATCTGAGCAAAATCTCTGGGAGTTGTTGAGAGGCACCCCTGTTTCAGCACTGCTGCTATCGGTAAACAACTGTGTTTACCAGAAATCCTCCAGATGGCTTCTCATACTTTTATAAAGGAAGTGGATTGATTGATGGAGTCCAGGAACCGTTGCCATGACCGTTTCTTACTCTCTCTAATGACGCGTCGAACCTTGCCCTCACGACTCGGAAAGCCCTAAGGTTGTCTGTTGTTGGTCGGCAATTAAAATGTCAAAGAGCCGCACACCTTTCCCAGATTGTGGAATGGCACTCATCTCTCGACCAAGGTGCTGGTCGCCTCCTAAGATGATCTGAGAACTGTGGGATAGAGAAGTCAGCGGCACGATGGATCACTCTTGTGATGTTGTCTACCCATCCTCGGATGCTGTTGCAGTGTTCAAACACAGCCAGCTGGCTGAAACAAGTCCAGTTAACCCTGTTGACCACCCATTTTTGGGGCTTAACTTCGGGTGGTGAGCCATTTAGTAGGTGAAGGCAGAGTGGGAAGTGGTCATTGGAATGAAGGTTGTCAATGACCTCCCACTGAACAGAGTCTGTGAGGGCAGGAGAACAGAAAGAGAGGTCGATGGCTGAGAATAACCCAGTAGCAGTAGAGAAATGTGTGTGAGTACCCGTGTTGAGCATGCTCAGTATGTGAGGCATCATGAGGCCCTTCGAAACGCGACCCCGAGGGTAAGTATTGGCTGAGCCCCACAGGACATTGGCACTGAAGTCTTCCAGGAGGAGGAATGATCGTGGGAGTTGTGTGATAAGATCTGTGGCAGCCTTAGAGTCTAGGGCATCCTGTGGAGGTAAATACTGTGAGCAAACAGTGATCATTTGACACACATGAATTTGAACTGCAATTGACTGCATGTCAGTAGCCAAGGGGAGAACAAAGAGTGGTGCGTATAAGTGACAAACAATACAACACCTCCCTTGGCCCTTTCATCCCGAAACATCATTCTTGCAGTATAGCATATATCCCTGTAGCACAGTAACATCTGTATCTTTAAAATGCATTTCTTGTAAACAAAAGCACAAGAGGCGTGCCTGTGCTAGACGTTTCAGTTCCTCCACATGAGTCCTGAACCCATTCATGTTCTACTGTAGTATGGAAGCAATGTCATAGGTGCAGTTTTAATTTACCGCTATCTTTGCACGGGGAGGGGGGGGGGGGGGGGGCGTGAAGCACTTTTAAGAGCGAGGAGGAGTGGAGGGGCTGCCTGGATCCAAGGCATCTAACTCCATGATATCCTCCTCATCAGCCTGACCCGATCATCGTGAGCCTTTCCCTGCACCCTGTCCCTTTGAGGATGAGAGGGAAAGGGGGCATTGAGAGGCACTCTGCTTTTCTTGTACCTTCTGGATGCTTAATGCAGACCTGTTGTTGGTCTTTCCTGGCACAGCTGCCTGGACTGCTTTCTCCTTACTCTCTTTCCCTTGAGATGTACATGTGCAAGTACAGGTGCTTGTGGTAGATACAAGCACACTACGCGTCATCTGTGCCGAAATGTCGCCTTGGGAGTAGGTTTCTGCACCATGGAAGAATATGAGGTGACGAAGACGGGGTTTCGTTGCCTTATATTCTTTTTTGGCTTTGGCATAGGGGATCTGCTTGGTCACTTTTATCTCCTGTATTTTGCGTTCTTCAGCAAAAACAGGGCAGTCTCAGCTCCAGACTGGATGGTTCCCACAGCAGTTGATCCAGATTACTGGATACGAGAAGTCAGTCCCAGCATCATGAGCGGGTTTTCTGCAGTTCCCGCAGATCATTTCACCTCCACAACTCATGGTTGAATGGCTCAAACGCCGGCATATATAGCACCACAAAGGGTTTGGAATGTCAGGCCGAACATTAAGTCGAAGGAACCCCACCACAAGATGTTCAGGCAGTGTCCGAGAATTGAATGTGACAATGAAAGTGGCAGTCTTTTCAGTTGCTCCATTATTCCAGTGCATTCGTTGCTCCACATCAACTATTCCCTGGGATGTCCATTCTTGCTTCAGTTCTGCTATGTCCATGATATCTCGGCATGTGACAGCACCCTTACTGGAGTTGCGAGAGGTGTGCATCTCAACAATGATATCAGAGTCACCCAGTTTTTGGAACTTTGTGGTAAGATCTTATGGGACCAAACTGCTGAGGTCATCGCTCCCTAAGCTTACACACTACTTAATCTAACTTAAACTAACTTATGCTAGCGACAATGCACACACCAATGCCTGGGAAAGGACTCGTACCTCCCTGCTTGGCTATCCCATGTGGCGTCACTCAGTTTCTATGATTTCTTAGGAAGGTCTACCTGCTTTGACCTGTTAGTTTTGGCCAACAATGAGCCATTACACAATAGTTTTATAGATTTTAATTTTTCAGAAAGGCCTTCCAAACCCTTATGGATATAAAAGGGGGACCACTTTTTCAAATGTTCCCTCCTTTCTCTTTATCACCAGAAACAAGTTGTTATTCATGACTGCTTGAGCCCAGTTACTGCAGTCCAAAGTATTCTTATTATCAAGAGGGCTAGCATCTCTCATTCTTTTGGACGAACGGGTGTGAATACTTGCAGGCGGAACACCATTCCCGCTGGGAGGAGAAGAAGATGATTTCGAGTGTTCCATCTCGGCCCCACGAGCAGCTAGAGAAATATGTGTCCACTCAGACAGAGCCCTGCGTGCCTGAGTAAGCCTTATACAACTGAGGTGTGGTAGGTTCTCCAGAGGTTGCCTGCTAACGATTATTACATCTCAACAGCCATGCATCCCATCAGCACGCAGCAAACCTTGAGATTGAGGATGTTTTTTTATAGAAGTTTATACTGTCCTTGTGGTCAAGTCAAGATCCCCATTCCCCGAGACACACAACATTCCATCTCCAGGCCCCATGGTGGTCGATGAAGCATGCCGAGAGCTTACGGTAGCAGGGGAACGGCGGCACTTACCAGCCCCCCGCTCAGGAACCCAGGAATCGTCAAGCCCGTGCCCAGCAAATCAATGCTGAGCCCCTGAGGGCATCAAGCTAAGTATTAACACAATGTATTGTTACAAATCAGAAACTATTTTCCCATCACTTGCAATAAACTTATTAACAATTTGGAGTACAGAGGAAGGTGTGAACTGAAATTTTAATTCGCGTCATGTGATAAGATTGGATTAGATGTTCTTTCTGTTCCAATAGAACCATCGTGAGGAGATCCTACCGGATGTAGAACATATCAGAAAACAAAAATACACAACAGAAAATCCATGATGGAATAACAACATTATCGTGGAAAGGACAGACTGCTACTCACCATATAGAGAAAATGTTGAGTAGCAGACAGGCAAAACAAAAAGACTGCTATACATTTGAGCTTTCAACCACATGGCCTTCTTCTAAAGTGGAAAACACACACACTTTCACATGACCACTGCCTCTGGTCACTGAGGTTGGACTCAGGACTCAGTGGCCAGAGAGAGTAGTCATGTGTGTGTGTGAGTTATGCTTGAGTGAATGTGTGGGTTTCCTACTTTAGAAGAAGGCCTTGTGGCCGAATGTTCACATGTATAGCAGTCTTTTTGTTGTGCACGTTGTAACATTGCAGGACATATTGAGACATATTGAAGTATTCGATACTGTAGACTTTTAGGGGATGTCGATACAGATATGCAAAATGTAAAGGGAAACTTTGGTGATGTTTAAATATTGTACTGTGTCAATATTAGGACATTTTGCACAGAAAGAACAAAAATAGAATTAATGTAAATATATATTAGTGTTAGTAACCTATTTTCATTCAATTTTGTAATTATATTTCATTTTGTAAAAGAAAGACTCACTGTTTGCTGTAGCTCTGATTAACTGTATAAATTATCAGTTTTGAGCTAAATTATTTCGTATAATATGGACAAGATACTTTTAAAAACTCACCAGCTAAAGAGAAAGTCTGTAAATGAACGTTTAATGCACACTTCTGGAACTTTCTATGGAGAAATTCTATATTCTGATCGCAAAAATACGAAAACTTGTGAAAACTGTTTCATGGCCTAGTTTCGAAGGACGATTTGTATCAAGAAATATTGCAAAAAAGATTTATTTACGTTTTGAAACACGATTTAAATCATTTTACATATAAATAGTTGTTCTAAATCACTCAAGAAATATCCAGAATCAAATGTCAAGATATTTCTGGAAACATCGGTACAAATCTGGTGAAGGTTATCCAGAAGCTGGTAGAAAAATGTTATAAAATCTATTTGGAAATTATGCTTGTAAGAATTTATATGTACTGATCCTTTTACTTACTTTAATCTGTACTAAAATTCTGTAATGTCTAATTTAGTTTTAAGTCGTGAATTGCTATCGTATTGTAAACAAAACATTGTCAAAGACTCTCATTGTTTGGAAAGATATTAATACACCTAGGAGTTGTCAGTTGCCAGTTCGGATGTGCAGTGCGGTTAGCTCGGAGAGTCAGTTGTTGAGTCTGTCAGTTCTGTTTGTAAATAAACATCTGTAATGAAGAATTACTTGTTGTCGTCAATATGAACTCAAGACCTTTTGCACGAAGCAGACACCTCCTAATGCAACGTTTTAATTTGGTTGAGGAAGCTGGGATGGCTATAAGTGCAAACAAATTGAAGTGGAACGTTTTAATTTGGTGTTGAGGAGCTGAAATGTTATAATTTGGTGGAGCAGCTGGGATGTTATAATTTGGTGGAGGAAGCAGAGGATATGACGACCACCCAGTGACTCTTCAAAATAAAATACGTCTCTTCTGGGATCACAAGAAGAAAATACGTCTGTTTTGGGACCACAAGAAGAGGATATACGACGGACCAGTCATTCTTCAGAAGTAAATACATCGATTCTGGGATCACAAGAAGAGGAGTGAATCAACCGAGCAAAACCATCCTGGAATTGAAGAAATTTCGCAAAACACGGACACCAACGACCGCCGACGGACACTAAGATAAGTACCTGCTTCCTAAAATAATGGAAAAAGACGCAGATTTCAGTATTGACAGCGGTGTAGCGAGTACACCTATTAGGGAAAGTGCTTCTGACAGTGTAGGAATTTTGGAAATGTTAAAACAAATGTTTTCAGAGTTAAACTCGAAGTTGGATAACATAAACTCGAAGATGGACGATTCTTGTGTCGAATTACGTCAACAAATTGAACAGACACAACAACAGATGGACAGGTCGATTTCGAAGGCTGTGTGTGATTTGAAATCAGAAATAAATTCAAATACAGAACAGATTGCTCACACTAATCAGGTTCTCGAAGAATGGCGAATTACTTTTGAGTCAAACCAAAAAGAACTTAGTTGTCGTGTGGACACGGTTGAGAGCAAAATTTCTGTCCTTGAAACTGATTTAAGTAACGAAATTTCAAATAACCAGTCAAAACTTAAAAAAGTGGTTGATTTTGTAAATGAGGAAAATTCTCAATTGAGAAATGAATTTGACCAAACAAAACGATTTTTTGAAAGCGAAATTGAATCTTTCAAATCTGATTCTGACAAAAAGGTCACAGAAATTTGTAGTAGAGTAGGTAATGTCGAAAAAACTGTAGACAGAAAATTTGTAGAAATACAAGAAACTATGTTGCAAAAAGGTTTTAGTAATAGTTGTAATGGGGTATGTGGAAATTTTCCCATTAAAACTTATCCCGGTGACAAGAATATACACCCAAAAGACTTCATGCAATTCTGCAAGGAGCAGTTCACGTCCATAATGACAGATAGTGTACCAGATAAAATTTGTAAAGAAATTACTTGATGGTGAGGCACTTTCGTGGGCCAATCAGAATTGTTCCGCGGAAATGTCCTTTGAAGATTTCGAAAAATGTTTTCTAACCAAATTTTGGTCTGAAACTGAGCAAGCTCAAATCAAAAGTGAATTCTTGAATGGTCCTAGTTACAGAGAATCTGATGGGTCAATGAAAGCCTATTGTGAGAAACAGTTGGAAAAATTAGTGCATCTGGATAAGCCATTTGATGAGCTAACTCAAATTGATGCACTAAAACGGAGACTTCCGAAAAGAGTACAATGGGGTTTAGTATATGGTCCAGATGAGTCCATAGAACAATTCTTGAAATATGTGGACAAACTTGATAGAGCCTTTGAACAAAACAACAGATTTAACGACTTTGTAGGTTCATCACACAGAGGGTGGGAACCGAACCGTGGAAATAATAACAATAATAGTGAACGAAGAAACTTTAACAACAACAGGGATAATTATAATAGCAATGACAGAAGAAATTTTGGTAGGAATGATCAGCACTTTAATTCAAACAGAGAATGGGAAAATCGAAACAGGTCCTGGGGTAATGACATGAGAGAAGGTAACCCGAGGCAGGGAAACGACAGACATAGGCCTTTAAACGACTAAATGCTCCACTGGGAGTCTGTCAGTTTGGGGCAAGGAATTTTCAAAATCAGGCTAATTTCACCCGGAACAGACAGCACTATAATCAGAGACCTAACCAGTATAGACAGTATGCTTATGATCGATCTGTAGATAGAGGTAATGAAAAAATTAAATTTGACAGGAAATTTTGGAATGTCATCAGAGAAAATACTAGAAACAACTGTAATAGGAACCAGGCTACCTTTGATGAAGTAGGCTTAGAAGATGATATAATTGCAAATTTATATAATCAAGAAGAAGCACCTAATGCTGAAATGAAAGGTAAGGATAACTTTGATAATTTTGGATTGTACAAACTTATGTGTGGTGATGTTTTAGATGTAAGTTGTCATAATGATGTTCGCACTGAAGTTTCTGGAAAGTCTGATATTCATGTGGATGTGGTTGGTGAAGATGGTGTTGTGAGTAATGTTGGTGATACTAGTAGTGTTTGTAGTGTAAGCTCAGGCAATGATGATGATAATGTTGATGTTAAGGCTAATGGTGATTATGTACTAGAAGATTTTGATGGTGAATTGGATGGAATAGTTTATGTTGAAGTTAAGGAGGATGTTATAAGCAATAGTATTGAGAATAGTTGTGCCAGGAACTCTAACTACATTCCACATGAGAATCCGATTGTGACAGTTCAGCTTAGTAATACATCAGGAGACAGGGGGGTTGATTGTGCTGATGCGTCTGAGATTATTTTGAAATCTGTTTGGAACAAATTTAAAGATTACAGTGATGACAATGATGTTAAGATCAAATTAAGGGAAATTGGTGAACCAGTTTCTGCTTTTAAGCCTAATGAAATCATCAAACGGGGTACTAGTCAGGATGTGTGTGAGGTAAATAGTAATCCAGACATTCCAGTAAATTCCAGTAGACCTAGAAGTTTGAAGAAAGTATTGCCTAATAAAGAAAACCTAAATATGGAACAGAGGTATGATGAGATAGCAGAAGATCTTTTGTATGAAGAACAGGAAGAAAGGGAAAACACCACTATTGGTAGTCCGTACATAAAAATTAAAGCTGCAGGTTGGGAAGGGTATTGTTTGATTGACACAGGGAGTCCAGTTAGTGCCATTTCAAGCAAATTAAGAGATATAATTAAGCATGATCCTGACTTTGTTGAATTACCAGTTGTTGGAATAAAAATTAGAGGCATTACCGGCAAACTGAGCAAAATTATTAATAGACAGGTGGTGTTGTCCTTCAGTATAAATGATGTACAGTTTACTCAAGGATGTCTTGTAATAAGTGACCTAAATGAGAATGTACTGTTGGGTATGGACTGGATATTAAAAGCTAATGCAGCATTTGATTGGGAAAAGAGTTTGTTTACCTTTATTGATCCTAAGACGAGAGTATGTTCCAGTACTGACATGTCGGTTCAAAACTGTGCTGATAAGGGAATTGAAATTAGGGACGTTACATTTTCTAAAGACAGTGGTTATTGTGTAGAGGAAATTACTGAGGATTATGATGATGGAAAATATCGGGATATAGTTCAAGAAAAATTACGGGAATCAGATAATTTGAACCAAGAACAGAAGGCAGAGTTAGAAAGATTATTGTTGAATTACTGTGATGTTTTTGATGATAGACCTGGCAGAGTAAAGAATTATCAATGTAAACTCAGATTAAAACCACATGAGCCAGTGTCCTTAAAAACCGGTCCACCGACTATTAAATGCTTTTGCTAATGTTTAACTGGGTTTGACCACTGTATGCTGTATATTCATAGCGGACTGTGCTATTGCAGCCTGTGATAGCCTGCAGTGTATATGGAAACCATACGGACTGTGAAGATGAGACTGAAATACAGTGTGTGGCATTGAGGTATACCGACCTTTAAGAAAGAAGATCACCGGTCTTCAAGAAAGAACACACCAAAGATATGTGTAAAACGTTTCTGTTTTGTAATGTAAGGACATCAACCCTTCCGTGTTTCACGTGGAAGTGCTGATGGGGGGGTTGTGTAACATTACAGGACATATTGGGACATATTGAAGTATTCGATACTGTAGACTTTTAGGGGATGTCGATACAGATATGCAAAATGTAAAGGGAAACTTTGGTGATGTTTAAATATTGTACTGTGTCAATATTAGGACATTTTGCACAGAAAGAACAAAAATAGAATTAATGTAAATATATATTAGTGTTAGTAACCTATTTTCATTCAATTTTGTAATTATATTTCATTTTGTAAAAGAAAGACTCACTGTTTGCTGTAGCTCTGATTAATTGTATAAATTATCAGTTTTGAGCTAAATTATTTCGTATAATATGGACAAGATACTTTTAAAAACTCACCAGCTAAAGAGAAAGTCTGTAAATGAACGTTTAATGCACACTTCTGGAACTTTCTATGGAGAAATTCTATATTCTGATCGCAAAAATACGAAAACTTGTGAAAACTGTTTCATGGCCTAGTTTCGAAGGACGATTTGTATCAAGAAATATTGCAAAAAAGATTTATTTACGTTTTGAAACACGATTTAAATCATTTTACATATAAATAGTTGTTCTAAATCACTCAAGAAATATCCAGAATCAAATGTCAAGATATTTCTGGAAACATCGGTACAAATCTGGTGAAGGTTATCCAGAAGCTGGTAGAAAAATGTTATAAAATCTATTTGGAAATTATGCTTGTAAGAATTTATATGTACTGATCCTTTTACTTACTTTAATCTGTACTAAAATTCTGTAATGTCTAATTTAGTTTTAAGTCGTGAATTGCTATCGTATTGTAAACAAAACATTGTCAAAGACTCTCATTGTTTGGAAAGATATTAATACACCTAGGAGTTGTCAGTTGCCAGTTCGGATGTGCAGTGCGGTTAGCTCGGAGAGTCAGTTGTTGAGTCTGTCAGTTCTGTTTGTAAATAAACGTCTGTAATGAAGAATTACTTGTTGTCGTCAATATGAACTCAAGACCTTTTGCACGAAGCAGTCACCTCCTAATGCAACATTTTAAATTGGTTGAGGAAGCTGGGATCGCTATAAGTGCAAACAAATTGAAGTGGAATGTTTTAATTTGGTATTGAGGAGCTGAACTGTTATAACGTCTGCAACTCAACATTATCTCTGCATGGTGAGTATCAACCTACCATTTCTATAATACTGCCAAAAATATACAGTAAATATTTACAAAGAACAATAGATGTGCTAATGTACTTACCACAGATCCCAAGTGAAATGGGTGTGGAATAAATCAAAAAATCTTAAAGACACATTTTCACTTAAAAGGTAATAACTAATTTGTCACAAAACATTTATATGTTCAATACACTGAGGTGCATATGGTGATTCTGTGGCTATTGCAGCCATGAATCATTAAACAAAGAAATCATTTTACAACACTTCTTTACAACGATCACATTACTGCACAGAATTTCTACAGAAGTCAGATTGTACTAGTACTTGCATTTTTTGATATTATTAGTGACACACACACACACACACACACACACACACACACACACACACACACACACACCAAACAATGTGTAGTTTCAGTACCTATTATTGCGATGATATATAAGGGCCTGAATTTTGGTTGTGCGACAGTCAGTCATGGCTGAGTTTCAGATGAGAAACCTGTGTTGATTAGAGCTACAACAATGCTTCAACTTGACTGTGGAATAAGTGTTACACCAATAGGCCATGTGTAAAAACAATGACAGTGTCTGCTCCATATGTATTTCATTATTCTTCAAGAACTGTGAACTTTGTGGTTAGGTTTTACTGCTTGTAGATGTACGACAGTAAACTATTGTAGCAGTATGTGGAGGTTTGCATGCAAACTAATAATGAGGCTTATTGAAAGTTAAACAATAGTGCACTGGGAATATAAATGTGTATATGAGGGTTTGTGAAAAGTGAAGGTAAAAGACAGTGAAACGCAACTGTGCATCTGTCGGCTACAATATTTATAGCAGTCAGTGTCCAAATTACAAACCCCATTTTCCAGCCAGTGTAGCAATGCAGTACATCGACACCGAGGACAACAAAAGAAGAAATAAACAAAGCAGGTGGAACTGCAACAGAATGTCCACCAGATCCTTGCATGTCACAGCACATTTACCTTAATTCAAGGGGAGCCGGTACGATCCATCTCTTGCATGTTAATTTTAGCAAATAGAAGGAAAATTTTTTCTAAAACCATTAAACATACTGCTCTGAAATTTGGACTACATGTTCAGTGAACATTTCTCTGCAAAGTTATAATGCCACGTTAAGAAATATTTATTGGTTTTTGTTTTACAAATATTGTGTATTAATTTCATTGACGTACTGTTAGCAGTTTTTGAGAAAATGTTCCTCAAAGATGAACATTTTAAAGTTACGGGAAATGGCTTCCGAAGTTTTTTAATGCATTCCTGTCCCATATGATGGATTATCAGCATCCTCTTCTTTTTCCAGTGTTAGTTTTCTTTTCACTGGTCTTTTATTCCCTTTTGCTGAATGTTGTAGGCTTTTGTCTCTTCTTCCGGCACCTCTCAGTCTTTCTTCATCAATTAGGCGCATTATGGAAATGGTGTTGTGTACTGGTTGGAAAACTAAACGTTTCAGCACATCACATTTGATAATGTTTCCTTCATTGTATGTTGCCACTGCATCATACTCTCCAAAATGCAATGTTTTTATCTGTACAAACACTCTTCTGGAAATCCTAATCCAAATTAAATTATTTAGACTTTCATTTGGATTTTGTGTTTTCCCATGTAGACACTTTTCCAATAAACTTGGCTGTGATAAATCTCTGACTATGGGCTTAATTACATCAATTACAGCATTTGGCAAACTATTTTTGTGGGTATATTCCTTTCCTGATTGGTACTTACATCATGAGTTATCACCTGTGGGGCACAGTGCATGTTGTGGGTGCTCATTTGTTGATGCAGTATGAAAAAGTAATGCCCATACTGCTCTCCTCATATACTCAATGCTACTTGTATTTTGCCTAATTGCACCCACAATACCTCTCCAATCTATCAATTGCTTTATCTGTCAATCTTCCTCTTCCTCCAAGGGTCTTACCATCACTAAGCTTCTGGTATCCAAATGTCTGCTTTAGTTTGCAAAAGCGAGCTCCTATGCGCTTCTGCACATGTCCAATGCACTCCTGTTTTTTAATGTTAATTTCATTGCCATAAGGTTTGAGTTCCTCTACAGCTTTATATCCCTTCGAATCACCATCTCCTAGATAGTTAGTGTATTGTACATTATACCACTCCTATGATCTGGAAAAAGTTGCTTTCACTCCCTCTACTTCCATTGCTCCGCTCGTGCCGTGAAAATTTGCTTCATAACTTTCACTATGTTCGTCCTTGGTATTGCCCGTACATCTGCAATGTTTTGAGAGAATGGGCAACATCAATTACTTTGCAACTGTCTCCACTGGTAGCTGTCACAACCCCATTTAGAGATTAATGGCCTCCACGTTGCCATGATCCATCTAAAGCAACAGTTAAATCTCTACAATTCCCATTATCCATCACAGCTTCTTCAACTGCTTTCTTCACTGTTGCCTGAGCAATATCTTCAGCAAAAGATCCCACCAATTCATTATAAAATCCAAACTTGGTTGGTGGTTTTGGCAAGTTCATAATTCCACATAACATTGTCCCTGCAGCACTGCCCTTGTCAATGCAACAAGCCATACACTAGCCTAACATTTATATCATACACCTTCTTTCCACTATTACCACTATGAGGAATACTGTTAGAATTAGAAAACGAAACTTCTGCAGCACATCTGTTAAACTTCAATAATATTTTACATGCCAGAGCAATGTATGAAGTTATTTTCAATTCCAGTCCTCTTTCTTTGCAAACTTCGCATAATACGTTATGTCTCAAAGTATTAGAGAGCAAGGAAATGTTAATTATTTCATTCACATCATTACTGTCACCTTCATAGTTTTCAAATGTTTCTTTGCTGTAACAAAGTTTCTTGCTGGAAGAAGTTCTATCACATTCATTTGAAGCAGTCGGTGAAGCAGTCTGAGCAGCACCTCCCTTCGAAACAACTAAAAGATTTCTTCTTCCACTCACTGTGCCTTTTCTTAAACACTTGATTGCTGAAACGGGGCACATTGATATCCACAAACCAAATACGTAAAACAGGTACAAGCAAAATTCGTCAAATACACAAAATTGAACAGCTGAACAACACAAAGCAAACTCCACAAGTCAACACACATGGTATAGCATTTATGTTTACCGATATGAACAGTCACTTGTCACAGAGATAAAGTCATACAACATTGGAAGAAAAAAAACAGCACTGTCTAATTCCGCAAAGATACTCTGCTTGCAGCCAGTGAGTGGTGCTGCCAGAAGTGACACACCAAGTCGCTACAACCGTTTACGCGGTGCGTCAACTTTGCAGTGATAAAAAACACACTTAGAATTCACTTAGAAGGGTGAAACTTGATTTGTTTTATTCAGAAAACTTCAAATAATTTTATAGTGAAAAAACAAAAAAATGTTAATTTCATGATTTTCATCATTGCGGCTCCCCTTCAACATGGTGTGGAACTCAGTTTCAGTGCCATACTTCCCAAGGCATTTAGTTTTCTGCAGGTTCATTGTTTGCTGGAAATAAGAGGTTTTGAGCAACCGTGTCCCATTCCATAGCCACCTGACATATTTTAATGTCGCTGCAATGCCCTCCAAACCCTTTCGAATATAAAACGGGGAGACTCTTGAGAAAGTTTCCTCTCATCTCTTATCAAAAGTACATTCTTTCCTGTAGGATGCAGTCTGTTACTAAATCCCAAACAACTTTTAACAACTCTAGAATCCAGAGAACTCTTCAGACGAGGCCTCTTGTGCGACTGGATGTTGGTATCTCCAAGCGGCCAACTTTACACAACAGAGGTGCAACACGTTCCCCAGAAGTTGCACGCTATTAACTGTTTCAGTTCAACAGCAACACATCTCATCAGCATGCAGCACACCTTGAGATTGAGGTTTTTTTTATAGAGGTTTTTACCATCCTCACAATTTGACCAATCAAGTCCAGATCTTCATTTCCTGTGACACATAACATCCCACTGCCATGCCATACAGTGGTCGCTGAAGTCTCAGTTGTCCTGTTGTATATATTCCAACTCCTGTCTTCGCCTACAATTTTTTTGCCCTCTTCGGGGCTGTTTCTGTCACTCATTATTTTGTGTCCAGGATTCCTTTACTTTGTCTACCATCTACTGTGTTATCCCCAACTTTCAGTTAAAATTCTCAAACCTCTCATTTCTTCTGGTCTGTAATACTTCCACCTCTTTTGATTAACTCTCAGTCGACCATCCATTCCACTATACAGGTCCTGCAATTCTTCCACATTTTCACAAAGCAAAACAATGTCATCAGTGTATTTTATAGCTGATATCATTTTACTATTAATTTTCATTCAACTTCTGAACCTTCCTTTTATTTCCTTCATCACTTTTACAATATACAAGTTGAGCAGTATGGCAGAAAGACTGCATTTGTGCCTTATACACCTTTTAATACAAGCACTTCTCTCTTGGTTTACCACTCTTATTGCTTTATCTTGCTTCTGATACATACTGTGAATTACCTGTCTTGTACCCATAGTGTGTTCCTATTTTCCTGACAATTTCAAACATCTTGCATTAACACTTGTGAGTGTCTCTCTGGTGCCCTTATCTTTCTTAAAGCCAAAATAAAGGTCATCTAACAGAATTTTATTTTGCATTTCTTCGCACGCATAACTTCCTTGTAGCCACATGATTAGTGTTGCTGCCGTTGGTGCAGAAGGGCTTGATTCTGAGTACCCCCTCAAATATTTTTCTGAGGAAGGGTGGTGTGGAGAGGGGTCCACTCAGCGTAATGAGGTGAAATGAGGAGCTGCTTGAATAAACAAGCAGCAGGACCATCTGGATTTGTCTACAGGCAATGAAGGCTGAAGGTATTAGTGACATGTTGATCACATGTTCCACAACCACAGGTCACTAGTCTTCCTGGCTTGTAGATAGCAGCCAGCCAGTTGGGACAGGACTAAGGCAAAAGTTGCGAGTGGTGTTTTCTATTCCTCTGTATATTTTTCTAGTCAGTTACTTGAATGCATTAGGTGTTAAGTGAATTGTGTAGTAGTTCTCACCTTTCTCTGCCCTTGCTATTATCAGGATTGTTGGATGATAGCAAGGCTAACGGCACATCTCCATCTCATAGACTTTAAACAAGAGCTTCAATTACTGTTTCATTGCCACTTCCCCCACTACTTTCAGAAATTAGCAGGAATGTTATCGATCCTTCTTCTGTGCTTGATAAAAGTCTTTCAAAATTATAATCCGCTATGTAAGAATGCAGTAGATCCTGTATGTTCTACAAATCAATATCCGTTTCTTCTTCCATGATGTTATCAGTCAATTCATACAGTAGTCATGTCCAACAAATAGGTATTTTACTAATATTGTTCAATAATTATTGTTTTGTTGCAAATTCCATTGCATTCTGTGGAAAAGTTTAAAGCTGCACATATGACTTAATTACAAAGATACAGAAATGGCTGGCCAACGTTTACCTTCAAAGACAGAATTCTAATTACTACCAACAGACACATTTAAAAGTGAAGAAGTATTCTCAGCTTTTGGAGCTAGTAGTTCCTTCCATGGGGCAGAAAGAAGGGTCGGCTGGGGAAGATTAAACAGGAGCAGCTCGCTGTGAGAATGTGGGAAGCAGATCCTAGGGTCTGAGCAAAACTGTCTTTTCAAACTTTCATCAACCTGTCTGTCCTTCTACTGTGAGGAAGGATCTACTAGTTCCAAAGACTGAAAATAGTTTCTTTATTTTTCAATGCGTCTATCAGCAGTACTCATAATTCAGCCTCCCGGAGGCAATCACTGACCAACTGTTCTGCCTCCTTGTAATTTTATGGTTTTTTATGTGAATCCGTCTTTTGCTTTTATGATTTTATACACCCCCTAGCAACTGCTAACAAACATTATAAAAAGTCTTTCTCTTTACATCATGGAAATTTCTACAACATGTTGTACAAAAATTTTCACGATATTCCAACAACACTTACAAAACTCACCTTTTATGAGCTTCTGTGTGACTCCAAAAGCTTTTTTCAACAGAGAAGGTTGTTCAAGGTCAGGGCAGCTGTCGCCCAGCTGCCTGAAGCACTGTGCGAGTGCTGAACCTCCTAGGCGATTGCATCCCCCCGACAGATCGACGTGGAACAGCAGTCCCGAACGACCCACAGATGGGCTCTTCAGGTCGGGGGTCACAACTTGCCTCACGTCCGGACACGGCGCATATGCCGAGACTACCAGAGTGCCTACAAAATGAACAGAAGTGAATAAGTACAAGGAAGAAAAAGGTGTGGATACATTGGGAGTCAGAGGGTGAGTGAGAGGAGCATAATAACCGAGTATAACAAAGGAAAAAGTGTTGCATACGTGGTATGCATTTCCTATACAATGGTGTAAAGATATTACTGCTGCAGCATTGCCAGGCGCTATTCCTCGGTGGAAGGGTGCATGCGGCATCATGGGGCCAACTGAGCAGCTACTTGGCTCCAGGGTCTGTGAAACCGACAACAGGCTGCAGAGGGGTTTGCTGATCCTATGGCCCCTCTGCACTGCAGTCAGATGATGACAATGTGGTGGTCCGTCAGTGTATGTGTGTGTGTGTGTGTGTGTGTGTGTGTGGGGGGGGGGGGGGGGTTTACGCTTGCACTCACTTGACAAAAAAAATTTAAGCACCCATAAAAGCCAAGGAAGTGAAATGATATTTCAGATGCTAAAAGGTTTTGTGGTTTCCATTTCAGTGATAACAAAATCAGATCCACAGAGAAACAGGACTGGCAGCACAAGCACACTGGTTGTTCCCTGTCAGTATCGTGTTGCACCCCGCCATCCCTGGAACGATGCACTAATCAGTTGGAAATGGTGCTGATCATGCTGTACAGTCAACGTATCCTCTCTTGAGGTAAACTGAACCATGAATCTCGAGAATTGGACGAGGCTGACATCTGAGCGGGTCTCAAACAAGTTCTATTGGAGACAGACCAGTGGCTTCGGCTGGCTGAGGGATTTCTCTACATCATGCTGACAGTACACTGAGACACATGCTGAATCAGGATGAAGTTGGTGCTGTCAAAAGCTGGTGTCAGAGTGTTGTCCTATGAGAGGCAACATCGGAGAACATATGTGACATGCCACTGTGAAAATATAACACAAAGGATAGCTGCTACTCACCATATAGCAAAGATGCTGAGTCACAGAAAGACACAACAAAAAGACTGTCAGAAAGCCAACTTTCTCAGTCTTATTGCTGTGCCTTTCTGCAACTCAGGAGCTCTGCTTTATGGTGAGTAGCAACTATACTTTTTGTTATATTGTTACACACCACTGTGCTGTAAGACTTCCCTGAATCACTACCAGAGGTAACTTGAAGCCATGCACAGTAGTGCTCTAAAATGTAACAGCAGTGTGTCTCTCCAAAACACTGTCAGAACACATCCTCTTCCCTCAGTGCTGCCAGTCTCACAGACCAGTGAATTGCAGAGTCGAAAGTCAATGCTGGAAGTCGTGCACTGTTACTCATCAGCAGTCATCAGCATGGTATTGTCAACAGCAGCCTACTGATGGGCCAAAGGTTCTGTAGCTTTTGCTTGTCTCTCACTAACGCTGAGTTATGATGTGTGGTGTTGCTGTGACTTCATCACTTTTGCCCGGATTTCAGGTGCATATGTGAAGGGCCAACAATAAGCTGCCTCTGCAGTAAAGAATTCCTCCCTCGGTGTGATCAGACTTGGTCAACCAGAACCTTGCCGATGCATGTGATTTCCTTCATGTTTTCATTCAGTCCAACACTAGCTCACAGCCACAGCTGAACACCCCTCGCACCTGGATATCACACTGTTCGACCAACTGACCACATGCAGATCCAACTCTAGCATAATTCTCTGATGTGAGAAACTGCTATTCTATGTAGTCTTCATGAACGTCCATTATATACTTTGTCACTCATCATAATGTGGTCATGCGGTGATGGCACTAACGACCTGTGGTTGTTATTTTAAGTGTCACAGCGCCCTGCAACCCATTTAGATATCTAATCATGTCACATACAACTACAAAACTGCACATACATCAGATCATTTCTTACATGCGCTTAACTTTTTTTCAGCAGAATATGCACAATCTCTCCCAGGTTTTCTCAGCAAGATTGATTAATAGTGTACTTCCTAGTGTTCAACTGAGTTGTTATTCCCCTTTTATGCACTTACAGCAGCTGAAGGTGATGACTACGTTACTCATTGAAATACTGTGGATAAAATGCAAACAATACTCTGCCTAAACTCCAAGGAATACACCATTAGTGTGTACACTATGACTCAAAAGTTTTTGAACATTGGTGATTTTGAGGGGAAAAAAATGCAAATTGGAACCAGAAATGTTAGAAATACTCATAAGTCAGATTTGGAATAAACTTTTATTGAAAATAAATACATGCAGTTAAATTTTACTCTCCTCAAAGCAGCCTCCTTTGGCTATAATCCCATCTTTGCATATCTGAGGCACTCTTTCCATCAGCTTCATCAGGGTTTCCTCGGTGATGTGCTGCCATTCCTCTTGTAGTCCGGTCCAGAGGTGATAAACGTTGGTAGTAGGCTTTGATTTAACTGCTCTATCCAAGCGATCCTTTTTTTCTAAATTTGCCAAATATGCTTTACACAGTTGTGAAGTGTGTTTAAGGTTGTTATCTTGCTGTAGGATGAATCCCTTCCCAAACAAATATCTTCCACATAACCTTGCTTGGTACCGTAAAATGCAATGATAATTCTTTCTTCATTGTTCCGTTTATCTGTACAATATCACCAGTCTTACTGCCTCCAAAACAACATTTAGCTGATTTTTCCATTTTGAGTGCACTTTATAATAAACTGCATTAAAGACACTGCTTTTATCACTTCACAGTTCATGCCTTATAACATTAATTAAAATACAGCATAAAAATACAAAGCTAGAAAAACCAAGGTGATGATTATTTTAACTGAACATGGTGATGAATCCCAAACCAGTTAAGGGATAGTGATTTTACAGACAACTGTGACCCCATTAACGTCCTCCTGCCTCCCCCTCCCCTGCCAAGCAAATGTGGTGCAAGCACTTCAGAAACACACCACACAAACAATTCAAATACAAGCAGATGCAATGCTTGTCTCTCTGTCTTCACGCTAACTGAAGACGGCAGCAGTGGGAAGGGGACAGACTGCACCACTGAAGTAAAGCAGTCAGGTGGAGAGAGAGGAATGACCGGTCCGCCTACATGTCATTCTGCTGACACTGCACCAATGACAAAGAGTTGGGGATCTGAGCCCGAATCACAATCTACAATGCACAATGCAAAATGTAATAATTGCCAAATCCCAGATAGATGACAAATAATCATTAACAATATTAGAGAAGGAAAGCTGCTACTCACTATATAGCAGAGATGCCGAGTCGTGATAGGCACAACAAAAAGATTCACACTATTCACACATTAACGCATTGTGATGAAGATTGGTTGCAATAATACAGAACTGGAGAAACTAAAATAATTTTGAAGTGCTAGCACTAAGGCATCACAGCTGAGTACAAACGAGTGAGACTTGCCAAGATCTAGAGAATATATGCGTTGTGACAGTACAAAAATTAGGCACGATAAATACATCATGATGACTGGCAGTTCTTCAGTCATAGTAAAACAGAACTGAGTCAAATATAATACACCCAATGCCAATCTCATATCTAGGGCACAGCCACTGGCAGCAGTCACACTCGATGAACTGCTGACCCAGCAACCCCAGCTACTTCTGAACAACCCACTCCGCAGGGCGACACCCACATCTTGGACAGTGACGGAGTTTCAAGAAGCTTCTACGTAAACCACAGGGTTCATTAGCACAGAGGAACGCAATGGAGATGCATTTTCCACACTGTCAACTCCAGACAGCTGTATTTAAGACCTGCCTAGCTGAGTAGGGTATTGGCACGGCAGAGCTAAGTTATGTCACCCGCCATGTGTCAGTCACTGCTGCAAGATCAACAATGTTCTACTGATACAGTCATAATCGGTACACCGGCTCTTGCTGTGCTGCACGATACCACAGTTACGATGTAGCTGCCACCACAGGGCCGCGAACTACTCACCATCTAACTGCCCATTGCGTTGCAGTCCAAGGCACGAATGGTTGCCTAAGTGGATCCATGCCACTGAAGTCCAGCAGCTGCGCGAACCTGCTCTCCAGCCAATGATCCAGAGTTTGACTCTGGACAGCACCACAACCCGCCACAACACTGGAAGGTCCTGTTAGTGCCCACAATGTCCACCAGTCTCCCGTGAAATCAAACGAACCCAGGCACCTCCGGTGGCAGTTGAGTGCCTCCTGACAAATGCCGGGTCAGCTCTTACCCCCCAGTAGGCAGTCAAAGGGTGGTACTTGTGGTTTTATACACATTTCAGAGATTCCTGCATTTGGAGAGGTGGCAGCACAAAACCAAATGAGCAACTGAAAAATATGCAACGTAATGGGTAAGGCCCCATGGTTTTGGGTCACTGCAGGTTTGCAGCCTCCTAATAACCAGCAAGGAGCAACATCATGTTACACCTTTTATTGAAAAACACTGTAAGCGCTC
This sequence comes from Schistocerca gregaria, assembly GCF_023897955.1. Taxonomy (NCBI): domain Eukaryota; kingdom Metazoa; phylum Arthropoda; class Insecta; order Orthoptera; family Acrididae; genus Schistocerca; species Schistocerca gregaria. The sequence continues at coordinate 545,381,786 of NC_064926.1, forward strand.
CAGTCAGCCCACTGTAACCAGCACCCAACTGCAAATAAGGCTGAAAAAGTTGTAAATAACCCAATGAAATTAGAGAAGTAAATTCTCATTACTGGAACAGTGCGTATTCTGAACAGCAAAAGGTATTGTGTGTGAATTGTACCTAAATATTTAGTGCAGTCTTCAGATGAGTGTCAAAAATGCAGTTTCTGTATTATCTTTGGTAGTTAATTTAAAGTGAGAGCTAATATTTACCCAAAAGGCAAGAGTTGTGGCTACTTACAAGTTACATAAAAGACAAAGTAGGGATTTAAATAAAATAGAAAGAAACTTCCACATGGAAAAAATATATTAAAAACAAAGACTCCAAGACTTACCAAGCAGGAAAGTGCCGGTAGACAGGCACAATAAAATAACACACAAACACACACACAAAATTTCGAGCTTTCGCAACCGGCGGTTGCTTCGTCAGGAAAGAGGGAAGGAGAAGGAAAGATGAAAGGATGAGGGTTTTAAGGGAGAGGGTAAGAAGTCATTCCAATTCCGGGAGCGGAAAGACTTACCTTAGGGGGAAAAAGGATAGGTATATACTCTTGCGCACGCGCTCGCGCGCGCGCGCACACACCCACACACACACACACACACACACACAAATCCATCCATACGTTTACAGACACAAGCAGACATATTTAAAGGCAAAGACTTTGGGCAGAGATGTCAGTCGAGGCGGAAGTGCAGAGGCAAAGATGATGTTGAATGACAGGTGAGGTATGAGTGGCGGCAACTTGAAATTAGCGGAGATTGAGGCCTGGTGGATAACGAGAAGAGAGGATATATTGAAGGGAAAGTTCCCATCCCTGGAGTTCGGATAGGTTGGTGTTGGTGGGAAGTATCCAGATAACCTGGACGGTGTAACACTGTGCCAAGATGTGCTGTTGGCACAGTGTTACACCGTCCAGGTTATCTGGATACTTCCCACCAACACCAACCTATCCGAACTCCAGAGATGGGAACTTGCCCTTCAATATATCCTCTCTTCTCGTTATCCACCAGGCCTCAATCTCTGCTAATTTCAAGTTGCCGCCACTCATACCTCACCTGTCATTCAACATCATCTTTGCCTCTTCACTTCCGCCTCGACTGACATCTCTGCCCAAACTCTTTGCCTTTAAATATGTCTGCTTGTGTCTGTATATGTATGGATGGATTTGTGTGTGTGTGTGTGTGTGTGTGTGTGTGTGTGTGTGTGTGTGTGTGTGTGTGGGCGCGCGCGCGCGCGAGTATATACCTATCCTTTTTCCCCCTAAGGTAAGTCCTTCCGCTCCCGGGATTGGAATGGCTTCTTACCCTCTCCTTTAAAACCCACATCCTTTCATCTTTCCTTCTCCTTCCCTCTTTCCTGACGAAGCAACCGCTGGTTGCGAAAGCTCGAAATTTTGTGTGTGTGTTTGTGTGTTATTTTATTGTGCCTGTCTACCAGCACTTTCGCACTTTGTTAGTCTTGGAATCTTTGTTTTTAATATAAAGTAGGGATTTACATATATTTAGTGGATTTATTCAGAAGTCTGACACTCTTGGTGCATAAGACTCTTCTCTGAGGCCACCAGATGACAAAGACACAATGATGCACACCTGGGAGTAGGGGGTGGGGCAAGTAGGAAATTTGAGGATCCATGACCAGAGAGTATTTAAGAACCACTGGTGAGAAAATAAGAAGCACATATTACTTCTACACAAGTCTCTAACCAAACATTTGCGATTTTACAGATACACTGAAGTACTGACATCCACAGATAATGAATTAATTAAAATATTTTAGAAGTTAATATTCACAAAAGAAAAGGCTGAACTCACGCACCTGGCGCTTTGACAGTGGAGCCGGAGACCCTGGCGGCCATGCTAAGGGAGTCTTTGCCGCCATCGACGGCAACGCCGAGCTCCGCCATCACACGGCACATGGCAACACACGCATCGTGCAGTGCTGCACCCTCTCCGGGCAGCTTCGCGGCCCACATCCAGTTCCCACTGCACTTCACGTCCTGCCAGACACACACACTGAGGGAGAAATGACATTAAACTGCCCTGTTTAGGGTTTCTTTTCAAAGTGTTGGAGCCTTCAATGACCTTATGGCATAAATCATTTAATGTGGACACAAAGAACTGGACGATGTACATTAAACAAACCTTAGTCCTTTTCCTATTTCTATACAAAAGGTTCATCTCTGTACAACTGTACTGAGAAAAATGTTAGTGTTAGCAAAAATTAAATGTATCAGTCATTCTACAATATACTTTTAGACTATGATGCAAGTCAATGGAAAACTGTATGCTCAAGCTGTGTGATGGAAAATGCTAACCTCCTTTCGTCCTGTTCAGTTAAGCATCTCCTTTATTTTGGGAGGATACTAACTCAGTACAGGCAAATTGGAACACACATAGAATGTAATACAAAAGTAGGGGTATCATAATAGTGCTAAGATCAGCCGGAATACTATATATGATGGGTGTGGGCTAGTCCTGAGATCACCCGGAATACTGTGTGTGTGTGTGTGTGTGTGTGTGTGTGTGTGTGTGTGTGTGTGTGTGTGTGTGTGTGTGTGTGGAGGGGGTGCCCACTCACATTCTTGCATGTGTACATGCTAGTTAGCTCTTCAGGAACACATTTCCCAAAACATTACCATTGTTTCCTCTTGTTGTGTGCTGAAAACAACTCACTACCTCAACTATTAGTGCATTACTAATTCCAGTGCTCATACGTAACTAAAGTTGTTGAGGATTTATATAAGTTTCTTGGACTTTCCTCCTACATATTTTACATTCTTTGGCTAGCATTTGCATGTTATTAAAATTTGTATTTGACAAGGGTCTACCTGGTGTTCCCTTACAGCAGGCTTCACAGTTTGTTTTAAACATCTGTGGCACTTGTGCTCTTTTATGCATTCCTTTACTGAACAAGCACACTGCACCCACCTCGTGAACACATTCCTCGAACAGGCAGTAATCGACCAAATGGAATGGCCTCCAATGTCAAATGATGAGAACTTCACTGCTCTGCCTGGTGCCAGTTCAACTCACAATATATTGTAGCAGGAACTTCCTATACAGGCTGGATGACCTTAGGTGGGCAACTGCAGTAGAGTATTCCAGGCACGTTACAATGCATGGGGTGGAGCAACACAGTAACTGATGATATCCGTAAGCAAATTTTGATCTCAAAGATGTATACTTTCAAATAGATGACCTTTATTTTGTCATCATATGCTTTCATTTCACATTAAAGTTATATTATTTAGTTTCATAAGGCCTGTTCTTTCATTTCTTGCTCATCATGGACCGAAGCTCATAGATATTCAAGTGATACAAATTCATTTTTGGGCAACTTAAATGGGGTGTTTCTTGGGGTGTGATACAAGTATTTTGGAATCCTTTGTGGTAAAATGTATTGCAAATGGATCGCACGTCGTTCATCCTAAACAACCGTCATATAAACCTACACACGACTGGTCACTTCAGGTGAGAATTACAGCCCTTATCTGTTTAGGTGGACACTAACTCCCAACCCTGAGGCACTGCCTGTGAACTTGCAGGCTAGACTGCCACTGAGTCGGCACTTGAAATTGGAGCTTCACAGTTACATCTAGCAATAACGGCACAAATAAGGAGCTGTATGGAGAAACTGCCAGTGAAGCAAGTCCATTTCACCTTCTCTGGCAGTTCTTAGAAGCAACCCAATATGAATTCAGAAACGAGCCAATAGACATTATTCTAGAAGAAAAATATTCTGCAGTTGGTTGCACGTTGTTCCTACAACAGCTGTCAGAGCAGTCTCTTCGACACGTTGAGTAAGCCCCCGGGGCGTACACACTGAGTGCTCGAAGGTCTCTTCCCATTCCTTGTTGCCATTTTGCTAAGGGATGCCATAAACTGCCGTAGTTTTGAACTACTGACAGGTAACAGAGTCTTCCCCTTTTGCAACTGAAGGATTTCCTCCAGTAGAGGTGTCAGTTTCAGGCAGCACTCGAGCAGATGGGCAGGTGCCAACACTGCCACTTGTAGCCATTTGACCCGGCAGGTTGTAACCAAGCCTTCTCTACAGGGGGACCAGCATCAACGTAGAAGAGGTACTTTCAATATCGCAGACACATTCTCAAGAGTCTGCCCAAAAAACCTCTTGTGACAGCTTCCATTTGTTAGACATCAAATTAATTTCTGATTGTTTTCAAATTACAGCCAATGTGAAACCCAAAGGAGCATTATACAGGATAATTCCGTGATGGTGTTACAAATTTTCAGGTAAAATGAAAAAGGGTAAATGTATCAATTTGAAGTATGGGTCTCTGGTCTGGAAATGACAAAGTCAAAGGTTAAAAGAAAAAATTGAGCTGATGTCTCTGACAGTGGTATATGTGTACCGGTATTATTGTTGCTATGATTGTAGGATAGGCAAATCTCAAGAAGGTGGTCTCGAGCAAAACAAGAAAAAAAACGTCCAGTAAGTATGGGCTCTAAAGTGCATACCTTAAGAACTATGGGCAGTTGTTCAGTGGAAGAGATGTGTTACACAAGTGTTCCTAGTCTTTATGGTATGCACTTCAGAGCCCATGTGTACTAGACTTTTCTTCTTACTTTGGTCCATACTACCAGCTCTAAGTTCCTTCCAATTATAATAGCAACAACAGTACTGGCACATGTATTCCAGTCAGAGGTATCAGAACAATTTTCACTTATAACTTTTGGCTCTGTCATTTCCTGACTGGGGTCCTTTTCCTCAAATTGATAATTTGTTCTTCTCCGTCATCCCTGGAAGATTGTATCATCATCACCGAATCACCATGAATAGTACAGTACAAAATGTTATATGACTTATTTACTGTATGCTTCATACACAGCTATATCCAACTATGGGAGTCCAGGCTGGAGTATCAACAAATATGAAAGGCTTCAATTATCTATTATCATGCCCTGAAAAGACGGACGTTCTATCCAAGGCACTTCTCAAACCTCCTGAAGTGGTGTTCTGTCGCCCACCAAACCTCCACAACATTCTCATCCACCCCTAAGCTGGTCCCAATCACAACCCCTTGCCAAAGGGATTATCTCCTTGTGTGGGGCCCTGGTGCAAGACCTGCCCAATCCACCCACCCAGCACTTCCGTGTCATATACCAGCTGTGCTGTAGTCATTTCACAGCTTTTTTATATTGGTATGACTATCAACCAAGCTGTCCACCAGGATGCACAGCCACCACCAAATGGCAGCCAAGAGCCAACTGGACCACCATGCAACAAAGCATAACACTGAACATCACATGCTTGATTTCAATAGCTGCTTCACAACCCACACCATCTGCATTCTCCCCTCCACCACCAGCTTTTCTGGAATGCACAGGTAGGAGTTATCCTTACAACACATTCCCCATTCTTGAAATTATCCCAGCGGCAATCCACTGTCCCCCCCCCCCCCCCCCCCCCCCCGATTCACATCCCCTAACCCTCATTACGTGCCACTCTCTGTCAATACACCCTCAAGTATTTTCCCCTCTCTGCTCCTCCTCTTTTTCGATCCCTCCTCCCTCCTATCCCACAGCCTCCCCACACTTCACCTAACAGCCTTGTCTTGCTGTCTTCTAGTCCCAGCATGCTCCACCAAACAGTGTTCCCCCCAATCCTCACCACTGGCACGCTGCTATCCGTCCTCATTCCCTGCCCCACTCCAGATGGCTATTTTCATTTAACCCAACAATTGCAGTCTGGCTAAAGTGGCCAGAGATAGCAATCATGTGTGCGAGGTGTGCTGGCTTATGAGAATGTGAGTGTATTTTCTTTTCTTCTCTGACAAAGGTTTTGGCAGAAAGCACAGTGTGTAATAGTCTTTTTGTTGTGCTTGTCTGCAACTCGACACATTATCTTTATAGTGAGTAACAATATAGCCTTTTCATCATTGTTCATACACAGCTAAACTATACATCTGTTGCACTATAGGCTAGACATGTGTCTTTCCTCAAATACATTGATGCAGTTTTCCTACAGAAAAAATATTTTCATAGAATGAAGGCAGATTTTCCAGGCCAACTTTCTATGGTGGTGAGCGAATGTAAAAAATTTATTTGCTCGTGTGCAGTTAAATGTCATGGTGTGGTTGGTGTCAAAGACTTCCCACCACCCCTACAAATATGGCATCACCTACGAAACAGATAAATAGTAACACTAGTCAAGCACAGTGATGTTTTACCTGTATGTCAGATATTCTTGCAAAAACAAGATTTGTTAAACATTCTGCAACTGTCATCCTTGCTCCAGCTGCTGCATTGACAAGTCCTTTAATCGGTTGTTCACCGATTGCTGTAGCCACACCTTCCTGAAAAGATAGAGGGAGAGCCAAGAGTGCTAACATTAAATTATCTATGACCAATTTTCATAAAATAAAAGCCTTTATTCTCAAATTTATGAGTAACATGAAGGATTCAATGACAGAAAATAAATAAAGACAACTAAAGCAGAAGCAAATAGAAATAAAAAGATGGATAAAACTGTGCTAACGTCTATATAAATCACACATACAGTATATAATAAAACTTAATAGACAAAAAATTTGCTCACCAAGCAGGGACAGGAGAACACAAACATATAACTAGGTTAAGGAAATCTGCAAGCTTTTGGAGCCAGTGGCTCTTTCTTTTGGCAGAGTGGTTGAAGGGGAAGGAAAAGAGATGAAGAAAAATGACTGACGAGGTTTGGGAAATAGAGTGCTTGGAAAAGTCACCCAAAATCTGGGTCAGGAGATACTTATCCAACAGGATGGGAAGGAGAGACTGAAGACCAACAAACCCACATAACTGAATATTATAAGAATGCAGACAATGGAAACTCCAGGTAGGAATATCAACAATGTAGGAAAAGACAGATTGCTACCTACCATAATGAAGAGATGTTAAGTTCATCCGAGCTGCCGGTCAGGTGTGCCTGAGGCATGCTTGCTTGAGTTTATGAATGGCATGTGTTTCTCTTTTGCTCATGAAAGCTGTGGTAGAAAGCTTTCTGTAAATGTATTTTTATTGCGCCTGTTTGCAACTTAACGTGTCTTCTTTATGGTAAGCAGCAATTTATCTTTTCCTACTTCATTATTACAAAAACGCATATCATAATTATTGAACTGCACACTACTGTAAGAATTGTTGTAAGCTTAGATGGCCAACAACTGAAGTAAACAAAAACAAAACATTATTTATGAAAACACTAAACAAAAAATTACTTTCTACCACTATGAAACTACTGTTGACGCCTTACGCCAGTGGTTCCCAAGCTGTTTGCCAAGGCTATGCTGCAAGGCACTGGAAAAGTACTCCAATGTTGTGACACATTCTGCGGCAATAATGAATAGCAAGATTATCACAGTTCCAAACGTGCAAAAATTAACGTAAGCTAGAAATTTAGGTAGCTGCACCCAGTTTGATTCTGGGATTTGAGAAGTTTTGGAGAGCACGTAAACTCTTCCAGCCCATTAATTATTAAATTCAATAGATTATTTATGAATTTAAAACACACATTTAATTTTTTATTGGTCTGGCCTACTGAGGACCACAAGAAGTAAGTTATGCCCCATTTCCTTCCTCCTTCCTTTCTTTCCAGATCCCTTCCCTGTACTGTTCTCTGCTCTCTTTTGTCCACATTGTGCCTGTCTTTTTCTTTGTTTTCTCCTGGAAGCCACTGACACTTGTTACTTTGTGCTTTCTCCTATTTCTTTCACTGTTATTTCCATTTTCCTCACATCTGCTTTACCTTCTCTGATCCACGTCATTGATGTTTCTGGGTTTTCAGCCCTCCTTCGCAACTGTCATATATGCTACATAGACCTGCTTTTGAAGCTGTCACTTGTAGGAGATTTATCTGCATTAAACTAACTGAACGGCATCAACTGTTCACTTCAACTCTGAGGGTCACGGTAATACATCGACGTACTGACGCAACAGGGAACAAAAGTAGTTTGGGAACCACAGCCGTAACCAATTACTTCTCATTGGATACATTGGCAGAGCTTCCTTACCACACCGAAGATAGAAAGGGCGGTGACAGCAACATCAGCGGCTGGCGTGTGCAGCGGGCCGACGCACTGCTGGCGTGCGATCAGCCCTGTGACGCAACGGTCCACCTTGTTGGTGAGGTAACGCTTGCTGGCCACTGCAGGCAGCCTCAGCACACGCTCGAGTGCCATCAGCACCGACAGGCTGGCAGGCAGCGACAGACTCTTTGGGATGCCTGGCTGCCGCTGTAGGTGGAACACCTGGCGAACGAGATAGGGTATATAGACTGCATGCTAAAATACGATTTATGGTAAATCTGAAATGGAACACAAGATGAGTTATTTTGATTTTACTATTTCAAAAGATGACAAACTTTCATTTGTGATTTATAGAAAACTGACATCCAAAGGCATATCATAAATGCACATTCTAATCACCCAACCCAACATAAGCACTGCTTTTTGTATACAAAGTGCTGATGATTGGAATTATTGCAGCTGACTGCAGCCATGTCGAAGAGATCGCAGGGTCTGGTGACCTCTTTGACACCTGATCAGGGGACTGAAGAGTAACAGACAGGCAATGAACAGAGGTGGACATTCCGTCTGGCTGACAGAATTGGGTTTAAAGGTCGCTATACGGAATTGGTGCCAAGGGCAGTCTGTTAGCTCTCGGAGAACGACACATGATTTCTACACAGTCAGACATTACCATTTTCAGCTGAACTGTGATAACAGGCTTCTGGTTAATATATTGTCATGTAGAAGGTGTAATTGGATGAATGATGAACACTAACTTCACTTAACGAAGATTTATTCAGCACTTGCACATACAAGAGCGCTGAGTGAACTGCCTCCGACCAGAACACATACAGCTACAGAACATTTCAGTACAATGATTCTTGACATTTGTGGATACTTCTAGAATGTTTTCGAACTGAATATAGAAATTAGAATTGTACAGTCCAGGTGAGTTTTGAACTCACGATCCTCCATGCAACAGTTTAGTATCATAACCAATACACCACGGAGCTACTCAGCTTCTTCTGCGACAATATGTTGGCACTGTGGTGAAATTAGAGTGCTGCCTGGGTGGGAGTAGTTATCGCCAGAGACATATTACAATGTACGTCAGAGTGTGCCTGTGTACCTGTGCCCACTAGGAAGCTACAGCCACACTTGCTGCTGCTCCAGCACAGCACTGCTTGTCAAATGTCCTCAGGCCATCCACTGGCATGCAGTCACCAAGCCTGGTTCTTAAAGTGGTGAGCCAAAAAGTTTTTGTCACACAAACACATTTTGGAAGTAAGTGGGACAAATATGTGCAAGGGGATGGACTGGGGATGGTATTGTGTATCAAAACCAACCAACAGCCAGTAAGCAAAATGAACAAAAGTGCAACTATACACTAAAACAATCGAAAATCCATATGACTCTGTAGACTTTGCTGGCATATTGACAGACCAAAGTCTTGTCCGATCTTCAGCTGGATCAAACTGTCATCCACACTCAATATTTCCATGGTCCACATGGCCACCATCATCAGCTGAGAAAAGCTAAGCTGCTCTCATCAATAACTGTTTCAAACTGTGAACGACAGAACCATTAACCCAGCAAAAATACAAAAGCGCAAGCGCTGAGATAATACACAAGTGCTCAATCGTTGCCGCTGCCCCTGGTTCAAGAAGAGTTGCTGCACCTGCAATAATGAATACTTACGTAAAATGATAAATTGTTAAAAATTAAAACCCATAGCCGGCCAATGCAGATGCAAATAGTTTCTTCATAGCATATGAAACAGGATTCCAAGTTTTAATTAGTGGGTATCCATCATCATGGTTAACAATACTATCTGCTATCTAATTTCGACACATTCTTTTAAAACACAATCCCAATAGTGAGAGGCATTTGTAACAACTTGTCTGATCAGCACATCTGTCATTGATGGTAGGCATAGTATGGCCAGTATAATTTTACTGCACTCACATGGTATTTCGTAAACACCAGGCTTCTTCACACCTAAATCATTCTTAACAGGGCCAAGGAGTGCTCTAATCTTAGCTGGCAGATGCAATACTCTGATTTCACATTTCTTCAAAACCCTTCCTGTCTTAGCAGACACATTCTCAGCATACAGAAGGAAAGCCACAGAACTAAAAATGTCTTCAGCTGGTTTAGGTAGTGGCCCACAATCAAATACATGTCAAATCTCTCTGCCCATATAGCCGTTAAGATTAAGCACATCTTCACAATGTTGCAGCTCTTGTGGTACATTCTCAGCATCCGTGATAGCATATGCTCTTTTGACCAAGATCTGTAGGACTCTAGTAAGTTGAAATGGCAGATGACAGCTGGTAGCATGTAAATACCTATCAGTATGTGTCGGTTTCCTATTAACTCTGTATCCAAAAGTTCTGTCATCTTTTTTATAAACCAGTACATGCAAAGAGGGTAACTTCCCTTTCTTTTCAATCTCCAGCGTGAACCTGATGTTAGGATGAATACAATTAAAACGATTCAATAATCGGCACAAAGAATCTATTCCATGGGACCAAACAAGACACATACCGTCAACAAATCTCAAAAAACAAGTAGGCTTCAAAAAAGATGTTTCAGGGCCATATCCTCAAAGTCCTCCATAAAAAGATTAGCAACTATGAGGGACAAAGGACTCCCCATTACCACACCATCAGTCTGTTCAAAATATTTGTCATTGAATAAAAAATAGGTGTACATCAATATGTGACAGCAGAGCTTCATCATTTCCAAATCTAGTGTTTCATTACTTAAAATCAATGACTCTTCAAGCGCTACATAAAATCCACGGAATTGGAAACATGATGTCCACATTTACACACATGAGGGCTGATGACAGACGCTAAACATTTTGCCAAGTTTTAATCTCCAAGGCCAATTATGTGAATAAGATGTACGACTTTTTTAAGGACCTGTCGTATTATATATTATGGAAGGATCCCACAGATCACATAAAATGGACAATGACTTCACTTCTGAAGAAGAGCACATTATCTGAGGCCACTATTAAAAAACTTAATCCTGGTGTGGCCATTCCACCTACAGCAGATTATACGGATTGCCGAAGGTACATAAAGGTGGGGTCCTGTCGCGTCCAATTGTTAGTTATTTGGGTGTGCCGATTTACAACTTGGGAAAACATTTAGCATCCACCCTCAGCCTTCACGTGGGTAAATGTGAACACCACATTTCCAATTCCATGGATTTTATTCTGCATTTAGAGTTGCTTTGTCTTGGTTTCTCTGATTTACTTGCCAGTTTCAATGTGGTGTCTCATTTTACTCGGCCTCCTCTTGAAGAATCATTGATTTTAATGAAAAACTATATACAGAAATGTAGAGATCCTGCTGTCATGTACTGACATACGTATATTTTTTATTCAACAACAAATATTTTGAACAGACTGATGGTGTGGCTATGGTGAGTCCTTTATCCCCCATAGTAGCTAATCTTTTTATGGAGGACTTTGAGAATATGGCCCTAAAGCCTATTTATTTTCTGAGGTATGTTGATGATATGTTTCTTTGTTTGGTCACATGGCATAGATTCATTGTAACAGCTATTGAACCATTTTAATTGTATAGATCCTAACATCAGACTCACGATGGAGATTGAAAAGGAGGGAAAGTTACCCTTTTTGGATGTACTGGTTTATAAAAAAATGATGATGAAACTCTTGGAAACAGAGTTAATAGGAAAACCGATACACACTGATAAGTATTTACATGCTACCAGCTGTCATCCACGATTTCAGCATATAGGATTCCTACCAACTCTGGTCAAAAGAGTATATATGCTATATCGCATGCTGAGAATGTACCACAATCACAACCGTTAGTGATTATTACAACCTGACAAATCTGTAGCGGCTGAGCACCATCTTACAGAGGGATGTAGGATGCTACACAACGACAGACAAATGGCTACAAATGCCTTGCATTTCTGGGATTGTGTTTTAAAAGAATTTATCGAAATCAACACTAACAGATAATATCATTAACCATGATAATTGATACCCATTAAGTAAAACTTAGAATCCTATTTTACCAGATATGAAGAAACAATGGAATCTGAATTGGCCAGCTACAAGTATTAACTTTTAACAATATATCGTTTTTTGAAAGTATTCGCTATTGGAGGCACTGAACTCTGCTTGCGCCATGGGCAGCAGCAACAATAGAGTGCTTGCACATTATCTCAGCGTATGCGCTTTTGTATTTTTTATGCATATAAAGGTTCTGTCACTCATGGTCTGAGTCAGTTATCGGCAAGAGTAACTTAGTTTTTCTCTCCTCATGATGGCGACAAGCTATCTGTGGAAATAATGTGTACAGACGACAGTTTGATCTGGCTGAAGACCTGACAAGAATTTGAATGGAAAATCCAGAATGGACTATGACAATATTATGAAAAGAATAGTTGCTACTCAGCATATAGCGGAGATGATGTGTTGCAGATACGTACAACAAAAGGACTGTCAGAAAGTAAGCTTTTGGCCAACAAGGCCTTCATTGCAAATAGATAAAACACACACACACACACACGCACACACATACACTATCAAAGTCTCTGGCTGCTGAGGCCAGACTGTGAGCAGCAGCGCATGACGGGAGAAGCAACCAGGTGGTGAGGGTAAAGAGGAGGCCGGGGTGGGGAGGGGGAGGTATAGTAGGGTAGGGGTGGGGGACAGTAAAGTGCTGCTTGTGGGAGCAAACAGGAATGAGGCAGAGAGAGGGTAGAGCAGCTAGGTGCAGTCTGGAGGTTAGACAGAGGTGAAGGTGGGGAGGAGGGGGGTAAGTGGAAAAGGAGGGAAGTAAAAAGACTGTGGGTGCGTTGGTGGAATAGAGGGTTGTTTAGTGCTGGAAAGGGAACAGAGAGAGGGCAAGATGGGTAAGAACAATGACTAACGAAGGTTCAGGACAGGAGCATTATGAGAACATAGGATATATTGCAGTGAGATTTCCCACCTGTGCAGTTCAGAAAAGGTGGTGCTGATGGGAAGGGTCCAGATGGCACAGGCTGTGAGGCAGTCATTGATATGAATAATGCTGTGTTGGGTGGTGTGTTCAGCAACTGGATGGTCGAGCTGTTTCTTGGCCACAGTATGTCAGTGGCCATTCATGTAGACAGATTGTTGGTCATCACACCCCATGTATAATGCAGCGCAGTGATTGCAGCTTAACTTGTATATTATTTGACACGTTTCACAGGTAGATGTGCCTGTGAAGGGATAGCTGATGCTTGTGATCAAACTGGAGTATGTGGTGGTGGGAGGATGTACGGAGCAGGTCTTGCATCTAGGTCCATTACAGCCTTGAGGCAAGGGCTTGGGAGCAGGGCCTCTGAAGGGATGGAAGAGGATATTGTGTATGTTCATTGGGCGGCAGAATACCACAGTGAACAGGGTGGGAAGGATAGTGTGTAAACATTCCTTGTTTAAGGACACGACAAGAGGTAGTTGAAAACCTGGCGGAGAACGTGATTCAGTTGCTCCAGTTCTGGGTGGTACTGAGCCATGAGGGGAATGCTTCTACGTGGCTGGACAGTGGGACTTTGGAAGGTGCTGAGTGACTGGAGAGGTAAGGCACAGAAGATCTGTTGTTTTAAAATGCTGGGAGGGTAATTACGATCTGTGAAGGCCTCAGTGAGACCCTTGGTATATTTCGAGAAGGACCGCTTGTCACTACATATGTGACAGCCACGGATGGCTAGGCTGTATGTAAGTGACTTCTTGATGTGGAATGGGTAGCAGCTGTCAAGTGGAGGAATTGGTGATGGTTAGTAGGTTTGATATGGCCGGAGGTACTGATGTAGCCATCTTTGAGGTGGAAGTCAACATCGAGGAAGGTGGCTTGTTGGGTTGAGTAGGACTAGGTGCAGGTGGGGGAGAAGCTGTTGAGATTCTGGAGGAATGTGGACTGGGTGTCATCACCCTCAATCAGATTATGAAGATGTCATCAATGAATCTTAACAAGGTGAGGGGTTTGGGATACTGTTCGTTTAGGAAGGATTCCTCTAGATGCCCCATGAATCAGTTGGCATAGGATGGTGCCACTTGGGTGCCCTTATCCATACCCTGGATTTATTTGTAGGTAATGCATTTAATGGAGTAGTGATTGTGAGTGAGGATATACTTGATCACTGCAACTAGGAAAGAGGTTGTTGGTTTGGAATCCACTGTGCTTTGGGAAAGGTAGAGTTCAATAGTGATAAGGCCATGAGCATCAGGGATGATAGAGTAAAGTGAGGTGACATCAATAGTGATGAGCAAGGTACCATGTGGTAAAGGAACAGGAACTGTGCAGAGTCAGTGGAGGAAATGGTTGGTATCTTTTACATAGGAGGGTAGGTTGCGGGTAATAGGCCGAAGGAGTTGGTCTATGAAAGCACAGTCAACAGCCACAATGGAACATCCATAACCAGCCACAATGTGACATCCTGGGTTTCTGGGTTTAGGAAGCATGAAGAAGGTAGGAGTGCAGAAGAGAGGGATGGATGCTGGGGAGAGGTTCTGGGATGGGACTAAGGATTTGAGGAGAGACTGGAGAACCTGCTGGATTTCTGGAATGAGGTACTATGGCAGGGTTTGTACGTAGATTAATCTGACAGCTGGCAGAGTACTTCTGCCAAGTAATCCTTGTGGTTCAAAACAACAGTGGTGGAGCCTGTCTGCAAATAGGATTATAAGGTCAGGATCAGTGTTTAGGTGGTGAATGGTGGTTCTTTCTGTGGATGTAAGGTTATTTTGCACGTTGAGTGCTCTGGGGAACGATGGTGAGGCAAGGTTTGAGGTTAAAGTGATTTTTTTTTTTTTTTTTTTTTTTTTTTTTTGTGGAGGTGGGGGGGGGGGGGGGGGGCGGCTGTGGTGGTAGATCATGTTTGGATGGAGAAATGAAATGAGTCATTGAGTCATGTAGGGTTCCACATTGGTCTCTGGTTGAGTCTGAATGGTAGGGTTGGTGGCAAGAAAGTGTTTCCACCGTAGGGGCCGGGAGAAGGGGAGAAGGTCTTTAACAAGTCCTGCATGACTGAATTTGGGAGTGGGAAAATGGTGAAGCCTTTGGAAGGCACTGATACTTCTGCAGGGCTAAGGCTTTCGGATGAAAGGTTCATGACAGTGTTTTGAATCTGTTTAGTTTCTGGATTCCGTGTGGTGATGGATGGGAGTTTTTGCGGATGGGGTAAATGTAGTAGGTTTGTGAGGCAGGATTTATCAGCTGTGAGGGGATGTGGTGGAGGTTGTTGTAGAGGCAGTGGATAGTGGCAGTGCAAACTGGGAATAGGAAGTGAACAGGGTGGACAGTTTTTTGAGGTGGCATTGTGCATGTTGCTGTAGTTACTGGAGAGCAAGAGTTTCAATGTGTGATACAGGATCCACAAATTTGGAATTGCATAGCAGGAGAATTTTATGGATAGAGAGGACATATTGTTCCTGATTGATATGGTTTTGCAGAACTATATGGGTGAGGGCTACGGATTGGTGGAATCTGAACAGATTGTAACATCCACGAGATAAATTTTTGGCTGCAGTGTGACGAGAGGAAATTGTGCCTCTGGCAGTTATAAACATCATCTATTCGACATATGAAAAAATAGTGAATTAATTATTTATATAATATTCTATGATGTAATTGGACATATCGACGTGTATCATGCAAAGACAATGATAATTGTAAATTCCTTTTATGATCTGCATTTGTCTTCCTTTGTTTTTACTTTTTGTTGGTTGGCTTTTGTAAGTTGCAGATGCATATCAAACTGAGGTCTGTTAAGAAACTGTAATTATTTGTTAATTATTACTTGAAAATAGAGTTCATTATTATTATAAATATGAGTGAATAATTATTTGTAACTTTAATTCCTCTCTCAGTAATCGTTATCTGTGTTAATTATTTCTTTCCGCTGCAACGAGTGCAGCCATTGATGATAGCGATTGGTATTGCATTTTTGTCTGTGTTTTCCTTAGAAACAAATCAAATGTTTGCTTGATGAAGTCTAAATAGTGCACAATACGAAAGTAGATTTAATAGCGTTTAATAAGGATTTTAAATATTTACTTATTTGCTCTAACAATAGAAAGTCTCTATCAATTGTCTGCCGCCATCTTAACAATTATCTCAGCGGCAAATTCAAATTACGCAACTCTGCAGACATAAATGCCGATCGTTTTAACAATAATTTTGCTGAAGCTAACTGCTTCCATCTTAATCAATAGTTGTAAGGAATCTGTTGTATGAACTGTGATTTAGTAACACTTCCACAACTTACAGACAACACTTTAACACGACGTTAACTTGGAGTTCTTTAGCAACTTGATCAAATCTTTAGCCGGGAGAAAAGTTATTTAGTAATTACTCAATGTAATAAAATAAGAGTATCATTTCCATTTACAAATTAGTTAAATACCAAACCACTGAATAATACAGCGAACGCCACAAGATGGAGGTCATTGTGGAAGGAGGTGTGGCACCTGGAGATGAAGAATTTGATGGTAAGGCCATTTGGGGGGATTACATGCACCAGGCAACAACACAGGAGCAATATGAGAGACTTAGTTCTGGCTAAGGATAAAGAAACTCTTTTGTAGTGATGCGGTCGGAAGGAGCAACGATCCATGGTGAAGGATAAAAGCATGTAAAATACCTAAATAACGCAGAGATACATCAGAAAAATTCTCAAAAACACAACCAAGTACATGGGAAAAATCATGAAAAGGGTTAAATGAATGACATTTGGGGAAACAAGATGAAGGCTGAGGGAGTAGGCTGGTAGTGAAGGGTAAAGATCTTCTGAAATTGGTGTGAAGACAGAATGGGATCAAAAGAAAAAATAATTAAAAAGTAGTATATTGGTCGCTGTTCCAAATGGAAGTACACCTGGGATATGTAAAGACAAAATAATTGCGATGGCAGTCAATACACCTGCTGTGTCAGGTAAAACTGAACAAAAATAATGCTCAAGTTGCTTTTAAAACAACCAATAATCCGAAATTGAAGTTACAACATCATACTACACTTAGGGGAGATAAGTTCTCAGCAACTGAAGTGTATAAAATTATATGTCAATACTGCAAAAACAATATGTAGGGCAAATCAGTAGGTCGTTTGACATATGTTTCAACTAATGTATGTACGAGACCAGTAAGTCAGTGCAGGCCTTATTCTTAGTTAAGGTAAACAGAGTATTATCAACAAGTATGAAGGGAGATGCTTCAAAACCTTTGAGGAATTAGAAATTTATTTCACTAAACAGAAAGACCTAGATAAATTGTTGCTTGACCACAATGAGTTCACAAGTGATGCACATTTTTATACTTATGATGATATTTTACACACACACACACACACACACACACACACACACACCATTCCACCTATCACCTGGAGCTACACATAAACATCAATGGTAGAGGCCAGACTTATCCAGTTATTTTGCTAGAAATAAATGTGATTGTGTCAGATAGTAAATTATTTTCAAAAGAGAGAGATGCAGATAGGTTGTAACAGATGAAGCACCAGCTGAGGTCAAGGAACAGTACAGCAGGAAAATGGTCTGTTCTTCTTGGAGGAACCTGTGGTGTCCCACCTTCAAGACGTAGCAATATCGCGTTACATAGAAGAACTGCATAGAATTAAGCGAGAAAAACCAGTGAGATGAAAAACAAATGAAAAATATTTATTCATCACTGATTGTGAAGCTCTGAATATTAATTTTACATGTGTTTGATGGTGACTGACTGACGACGTCTTAATGGTCCATGTTCCTCCGACAGTCTTTCTGTTATGCCTATCTGCCACTTAGCATCTCTGCTATATGCTGAGTAGCAACTATCCTTTTCATAATATTTTCATAGTAATGGTCTACAGTCATAAGAGTATTTTCCCCAGTTTTTGTGAGCTGATACTTACAGGAATTAATAAATTGGAAGTTATTGCAGAGACTGTGATTTATGTCCTTTAGGTCCCAATTTTTTGTTCTGTGACTCCAACACTTCTCAATTTTCTTATATGATTATAATCAGTTGGAAATTGCTTTAGTATGAAGAAAAAAAATGAAAAACATAATTTTCAACCTGATGACAAATGCGGAGCTAGCCACTGAAAGCTTGAGAATTTTATTGGAATTGACATGACCTGAAAACCAAGAAGATTTTATCCAGGAAGACAATAGAAACTTTGAAATGTTGCCATATGGAAGGATTAGAGGGTAGACCGAGTACCTAATGAGGAGGTACTGAATTGACATGGGGAGCAAAACTTTGTGGCGAAACTTATGGCTGATAGAAGTCATCCTGAAACCCCACGACGTCGCCAATTTGACAAGGGGCAGAAGTGTACGAGCTAACAGTTTTAAAGAGAGATCAATAGTTGACTACAGTAGACAGGTTAAAGTGAATGTAGGGTGCACTAGTCATGCAGAGAAGAAAAGGCTTGTGTGGGTTGAAGATCAAAACAGCGACACACTAGAAAAAGTTTAAAAACAAAATTTGTGAAGACTCAGAGTCACAGACACTATTGAGTTTACAAGCGACACAACCTGCATGGGCAGATTGAAAAGTTACACACACAAATCATTTACAAGACATTAAATGTGTTACAGGAAACAACAATACTGTAGTTATATTTTGACACGCAAGCAGGAAAACTCAGAATGTTCCCAGCAGTGTGGCAGCAGTAGCAAACAACTCACGAGGAATTGAAAACGTTTCACAACAGAAACTTCTTTCAGGGGCCAAAGACATGGAATCTATCGGGGCAATGTCGCAACACCTGTAGTTTGAACTTCAATGCTGGGCCTTGTGCCGTCTCAGAGCAGACGGACAACTGCAGTCCTCCTTAAGAGGGCACTTGTCATGAAAGATAACACCTGACTGTCCTCACACTGGGACAAAACTCCAAAAGTGATGCAGATCCAACAGCACAGTCACACAGGCATCCTAAATGGGCTGTCTCAATCTGATTTTCTACCACACTGTAAAGGTAGCCAGGCAGGAGCTTGAACCTCACTCTTTCAGTGTATCACCGTGCTGGCCACAAGGGTCTGTACTGAAGTGAAATGTGGTCGAGAAAGTGTGATTACTGGAAATTATGACCTGTCACCCCGTTGGCCTTGATTATGTCATGTACTAATAAAATTGCATGTAGTTTCCCACTCTGATGTTTTGCCAATTCAGATCTGCAAGGCAGGGCCAAATAACCATGTTTCATAGACTTCTTTTCCCCTTGCATTGTTTGGGTGCTGAAAGAGAGAGTGGATTTTCTTCCAAACTACTGAAATAATCCCGAAGAATGTCCCCTTGAACTGCTGCATTAGCTCTTCTTAGTACACGAATTCATTACTTCCATTCATAGAAACTTTCATAGGCTTCAAAATATGTTATTATGAACTGATCTTTACATTATCTTAGTTCACACAAGATTCAACTGACCGTTGTCCGGACTTTTTGTTTGTCACGCTGCTTAGATTTTTGTCATGACTAGTGTTTTCTTTGTCACAGCAAAATACCTCCAAGCTGTGACATCAAGGAACAATTGGCCCCACAACAGATGGTGACGCTAACTCACTGTCCTGCCTTGTAGATGTGATGCACCTGCATCTTTCATCAAACCTGCACGTATCACAGATCATTCCTACCACAGTGTGATGCCCAAAACTTAATTACTAATGAAATAAACTTTCTTCAAATCCTGCTAACATCTTTCATTGTTATGAAGGCTCAGGAGATGTGAAATATCCTTTTATCAGAACTGACATGTCACATCTCAGTACACACCTCTCATAATGTGACATGGTTAGTGATTACTTGCCTGTGTTTACAGTTTTTAACTGCAAAGTTTACACACGAGGCTGCACACCTAGTCACCCCTCACCCTCATCGACCAGGTGCTGGAGTGACCTGCTCGTCCTTTACAAACCAGTCTCTCTTTCATCCCTGACAAAATAACTTGCAGTTGAGAAGACCAGGAATGTCTTTTTCAGCTTTCGACATGTCTAACGATGGTACTGTAATTCCAGAATAAATTTTCACTCTGCAGTGGGGTGTACATTGATTTGAAACCTTCTTGCAGATTAAAATTGTGTGGTGAATTGAAACTCAGCCTGAGAACTTTGTCTTTTGCAGACAAGTGCTCTACTGAATGAGCTATCCAAGAACAACTCACAATCTGCCGTCATAGATTTAATTCCACCATTACCTCACCTCCTACCTTCCAAATTTCACAGAATTTCTCCTGTATGCCTTGCGGAACTACCACTCCTGGAAGAAATTTCGTCTCATGGAGCTAAGTAATAGTTAGTTGTTCAATTTTATCTAATGAATTCTTCTCTTCAAGTTCCCAATTCTTTTTAGTGCCAGGGATAAAACTAGTGTTCAGTTTTGATGATTTAAGAAATATATAACTCACAAGAATTAAGCAGTTTGGCGATCTTAGGTGTTGGCTCAACGTAACCACAAACCAGTCAACAATCAGGATCTTGGAGCGCCTATTTTAAATAAATGCAATCTAAAAACTATGATGCAATGTTTACTTACTTTTCTTGGCATCTTTCCTAGCACCAACTCCAGTTCCAGGTCAACGGGGTGTCGAACATCTGATGATGTGTATGTACCATCCAAGTATTTTGTGTCCGCAGGATCCTCTTCCTCTGAGAGAATAACCTAAAAAAATAACAGTCAAACCATTAGTGGAGTATAAAAAGAACAAAACTCTGTAACTACTCATCTGTACATAAGATGCTGTCTCACATGTATGTATATACTGTGACCTTCTCCTGGGAGTTGTCAGGCACATTTTTATGGCACTTCTCTGAACAACCAAATACTCAACAAGTATGTCATGTGATGCCCAGAGTAAATGGAAATCATTTGTGTGCTACCCAGTGCAAACAAGATGTTATTTAAAGTGAAATTTTATGTGACCACTCGACAGAGTGTAAATTAGTTTAGTTTGATATTCAGTTTCAAGAAATGTTTAGCTGTACTTGTTACACCCTCACACATTAACTGCTCACACTTCCTCTTCTCACAGCACCTCACCTTGCCGGGATGCTGGTCTGCCACCACCTCTCAGCAGTGCTACTCAGTTGCTGCTGAACTAATTCTTGTTCTCATGTTTTTCTGTTCTCCTTATAATATAAACTGCTAAACCAAATATCATATCAGACTAATATGATAGTACTCTACTGAATAAACACAGGAAGTATCATTGAACAAAATTTTAACAACATTATACAAAGTGACACCAAGATAAGCTGGGTGTTGACTATGTACTTATACTGGAAACCACATGATTTACAAGAAGATAGAACAAACTAATTATCTGAAAATACCAAAAAGTGAAGCTGAGGTAGTTCCAGATTGATTGCGCATGCAAGGATAAAAATTACCACAAAGAAATTTGCCAAGTGAAAATCCTCCATGGGATAGACATTGACTCAGATCATTAAACCTCAAAAATAAAAATAAAGTTAACAACAAAAAAAGAAACACAAACCATTCCAACAAGAGGAGGAATTATTACAACCAGTTATTTACAAATAATACAGTATATTGGGAGAGATCTGAAACACCTTTAAGTGACAAATGTGGCGAGACAATACATTAACTGTAAAATGTAGCTGAAGAAACTGGTCACAATCAAAAATAAAGAGAGAAATAAACATGCCTGGTGGAATGAGGATTGTGACAAAGCAATTAAATAAAAGGCACAAGTAACTGTTAAGCAAACAACAATAGAAAACTGAAAAATCCCCAGAAGACAAATGACCAAAAAATTAGAAGAATTAAAATAAATCACCAAAATGAAATACCAAAAACCATAGACAAAGCATTCAGACCAACATAAAACAAGGGACTATTACAAAACATTTAGACAATATCAAAGTATACTAATCTCACTCCTATGATGAACAATAAAAATGGAAAAATGGCACACAACACTTGAGAAAAATGTCAGAATTAGGGCCAATTAGTTCAAACAGTTACCGTATTTACTCGAATCTAAGCCACACTCGAAACTAAGCCGCACCTGAAAAATCAGACTCGAAATCAAGGAAAAAAAAAGTTCCCGAATCTAAGCTGCACCTGAAATTTGCGACTCAAAATTCAAGGGGAGAGAAAAGTTTTAGGCCGCATCTCCAAATCGAAACAAAGTTGGTCCATTGTAATATGAGACACAATTTAGGCCGATTGAATGACGATACAGCTACAGTAGTTTGGTTCGGGTCGTAAGCTTAGCAGTTAAGCTATACCAGGTAGCCATTGCTATGTGTCAGGCGTTCCGTCCGTGTTTAAACAGGTACCCTTCCTTTTTCACGTGCTTCGTCTGGTTTGAATTGATTGCTTATTTTCCTTTGATCTGATAAACGCAGTTTTCTTTGTTATAGGTGTTTACATCACTCTAAGCTGAAAATGCATTACTGTACTGTGTAATGCATTGTTTGTCGCATTCTGATAGTGCATGTTTACGGCCTGTCGCCGCTCGCGGCATAGCTTGCTTTTGTGCGCGCTCCGCCGCTTACAATTAAAAAAAAGAGAGAGGAATTGTCTCATTAGCGAAACAATGGCAAGAGACTGCTATTTGTTGTTACTTACACTGCTGCTTTCTCTGATAATGATCAACAAGAACCATATAATAGACTGCGTATGATAGATGTTCTGAACGAGAGTTTAGCGAAAAATTTTCTCCGTTTGAAAATCTTTGCAGACGCCTCTTTAGTAAATTACATTCTGCACAGAAATTAGTCATCTTAGATTTAAAAATCTAGTCAATTGCCGTGCTTCATTTCTGACTGTATCACTGTTAAGCATAAGAATGATACGAATATAAACATGACATGATATGTATATTCTTCTGCGTTTGCTGTCGTCTCACTCTAGTTTCGTGGTTTATTAGGCAGACAGGATTTAAATGAGATAGCAGCGAACGCGTAACAATACGTGTAAAAATGTCCATATTCGTATTATTCTTATGGTGACGAGAATACTGCATGTGATTCACAATTTATAAAAGTTCCTATTAACAACCATCTCTTCTCGCAGATAGGAAAAAATTCAGAACGTAATGTTGGCCATATTGACAAACATCCCAAACAGTCTTGCCAGTCGGGTTTTCGTAGTACATTGAAATGCTGCTACATTCGTAGATGACCAATACGGAATTTGTATTTACTTCGTTGGATAATGTACGAAAATGCAGTGGTCGAAACTCGAGGCGGAGAAAAACGCTCGTCTTCCACCTTTTTTTAAAAATTTACTTACTGACGCATAGGTTTTGGCACCAGTATTATCTACAAAGCATGCCTGTGTAGCGCTACATATATTCGACGGCAGAAGTAAGTTGTGGCGGCACCCACCAACAATTTTCAGAACTTCTGCTTGCTTTGCACTAGATTCTAAGCCGCAGGCGGTTTTTTTGGATTACAAAAACCGGAAAAAAAGTGCGGCTTAGATTCGAGTAAATACAGTACTCAAGTGTAAGGACTCAAAAGAGCACCTACTTTAAAGCATTATTCAACTGTGAGAAATCAAAAGAACCAAGTGATTGGTCTTCCTCCAAGAAATAAAACTCTACTGGAAAAGGTTATACCACCAGATTACCAACAAAATTATTAAAGCAGTTAGTTCACTCAGGTACTACAAAGCAGCATGAGAGAATCGAATGGTTGCAGACCTATGGAAGGGGCAAATGAATATACCCTTCAAAACTGTCGCAGCAGACTGGCAGTCTTATGTGCATAACGAAACATCATATAGCCTGAAACAAGAGTTTAGGTCATCACTTTTATTGACTTCAGTAATGAGTTTGACAGTATACATCAAGAGTCATCCATTGGTTGCAATTTATGCTTAGTCATCACAACTTGAATTCTGGAAAATTTTTGTTCTTACAAGAGCAACAATTCCAACTTCAACAAAAGCTCGCCAAACTGAGCTGTGGAGAGCAAAGTCCCCTGAAGGATTACAGACAGCAGAAGAGATGCCACTAACTTTGCGAATGTGGTGCAGGATAGGATCATACATACTTATTGGTTTGCAGTAATCTGAGCCAATACATACTCTGTGTGTGTATGTGTGTGTGTGTGTGTGTGTGTGTGTGTGTGTAATAAGCCTATCAGAATACCAAATCAGAAACATCAAAAGTTAAACTTAAAGATGAACTGTCTGAACCATTCAAAATCCAAATTGGCTGTCAACAGGGTGATGGTGTCTCAACGTCACTTTTTGCTGCACCTTGGAGAAAGTCATGTGATTTGCATCTACATCTACATCTGTACTCTGCAATCCGCCATGAGGTGCATTACAGAGGGTAAATTCTATTGTACCAGTTATTATGGTTTCTTCCTGTTCCATTCACATATGGATTGCAGGAAGAATGATTGTTTGAATGCTTCTGTGCATGCAGTAATTATTCTGATCTTGTCCTCACATTCCTTATGAAAGCGATACGTAGGGGATTGTAATATATATCTAGAGTCTTCATTTAAGGCCAGTTCTTGAAACTCTGTTAATAGACTTTCTTGGGATAGTTTACATCTATCTTCACGAGTCTCCCAGTTCTGTTCCTTCAATATCAATGTGACACTCTCCCATGGATTAAACAAAACCATGACCATTCGAGCTGCCCTTCTCTGTATACTTTCAGTATCCCCCGTTATTCCCATCTGGTATGAATCCCACACATTGGAACAATATTCTACAACCAGCCACACAAGTAATTTGTAAGCAATCTCTTTTGTAGACTGATTGCACTTCCCTCTACCAATAAACTGAAGCCTACCACCTACTTTCCCCACAACTGAACCTATGTTCATTCCATTTCATATCCCTACAAAGTGTTACACCCAGGTATTTGTATGAGTTGGCCGATTCCAACAGTGACTCACTGATATTATAGTCATAGGAGACTACGTTTTTTTCATTTTGTGAGCTGCAAAATTTTACATTTCTGAACATTTAGAGAAAGCTGCCAATCTCTGCACAATGTTGAAATCTTATTAATATATGACTGAATATTTATGCTGCTTCTTTCAGATAGTACTTCGTTATAGATAACTGCATCATCTGCACAAAAAGTCTGATTTTACTATTAATATTGTCTACAAGGTCATTAATACAGAAATTGAATAGCAAGGGTCGCCACACACTTCCCTGGAGCACACCCAAAGTTACTTCAGCATATGATGATAATCCTCCATCCAAGATAACTTGCTTGTCCTCTTTATCAAAAAGTCCTCAATCCAGTCACAAATTTCACTTGATGCCTGATATGATCGTACATTTGACAATAACCGTGGGTGTGGTAATGAGTCAAATGCTTTTCTGAAACTAAGAAATACTGCATCTACCCAATTTCCTTGATCCAAAGCTTTCAGTATGTCACATGGGAAAAGTGCAAGCTGGGTTTCACATGATTGGTGTTTTCGAAATCCACGCTGCTTGGTACTGAGGAGGTCATTCTATTACGTTTGAGCTCAGAATATGTTCTAAGACTCTAGAACAAATTTATATCAAGGATATTGGATGATAGGTTTGTGGATCACTTCTACTATCCTTCTTGTAGATGGTGGTGACCTGTGGCTTTTTCCAAGAACTTAGTGGGGTTTCCTGTTCAAGGAATCTATGGTAGATTATAGTAAAAAAAAAGGGGGGGGGGGACTAAATCAGCAACAAATTCTGCTGCTGCTGACAGGGATTCCATCGTAGACTGGAGCTTTGTTCAATTTTAATGATTTCAGCTCTTTCTCAACACCATTGACACTAACATTTATTTCATTTATCTTTTCAGTGGTACAAGGATTAAACTGAAGCAATTTTCCAGAGTTTTCCTTTGTAAAGGAACATTTGAAAATTGAGTTAAGCATTGCAGCTTTCACTTTGGTGCCCTCAATTTCAGTTACTGGACACTAACTTTCGTGTCACTAACATCCTTTACATACAACTAGATTTTTGTTTTTGTGAAAGATCACTTGACAATACTTTGCTACGACAGTCACTGAAGACATTTTGACAGCCAAACACGTTTCATGCAGCATCTCTCTATCTATAGCCTTACACTTTGTTTTACATCTATTATGCAGTAATCTCCGTTTCTTTGGAAGCTTCTTCACAGTGGTTGTATACCATGGAGGTTCCCTCCCTTTACGAACTGTTCTTCTGGGTAGATATCAATCCAGTGCATGATGACCTTTTCTTTTAAACTTGAGCCAGAGTTTCTCTACATGTTCCTGCCCTGTCCTGGAAGTTTCAAGTCCCTCATTGAGATTTGACTCTACTGTTTTTTTTTTTTATCTAGTTTCCTGAATATATCTATCTTTCTGCTTGTTTTAGTTGTCCTTTGTACTTTTGTAATCATTGTTTCCACAGTCCGCCTGCATAGCTGAGTGGTAACCTATTTGCTACCATGCCCAGGTTGGATTCCCGGCCAAGTTGGAGATTTTCTCCGCTCGTGGACTGCGTGTTGAGTTGTCCTCATCATCCCATCATCATCACTGACACGCAAGTTGCCCAATATGGCATCATCTGAAATAAGACTTGCAACCTGGCTATCTGTACTAGGTGATTTTCAGATTCCCCTCCTCAGGGGACACTGCCTTACAGTAACACTGTCCGTGCAGGCGAGGAGATTTGCACGGTCTGGATCCTGGGGGCTATGCTGGCGGTAGCTTAGCTACCAGCAGGGTCACTCCTGTTCCAGAGGTTGCCCCTCAGTCTGCAAGATCCGGGCAGTCGCAGAGGGTGGGCTTACTGGTAGTTGGGAGCTCCAACGTCAGGCGCGTAATGGGGCCCCTTAGGGATATGGCAGCAAGAGAGGGGAAGAAAACCAATGTGCACACTGTGTGCATACCGGGGGGAGTCATTCCAGATGTGGAAAGGGTCCTTCCGGATGCCATGAAGGGTACAGGGTGCACCCATCTGCAGGTGGTCACTCATGTCGGCACCAATGATGTGTGTCGCTATGGATTGGAGGAAACCTCTCTGGCTTCCGGCAGCTATCTGATTTGGTGAAGACTGCCAGTCTCGCTAGCGGGATGAAAGCAGAGTTCACCATCTGCAGCATCGTCGACAGGACTGACTGCGGACCTTAGGTACAAAGCCGAGTGGAGGGTCTGAATCAGAGGCTGAGACGGTTCTGCGACCGTGTGGGCTGCAGATTCCTCGACTTGCGCCATAGGGTGGTGGGGTTTCGCATTCCGCTGGATAGGTCAGGAGTCCACTACACGCAACAAGCGGCTACACAGGTAGCAGGGGTTGTGTGGCGTGGGTTGGGCAGTTTTTTACGTTAGATGGCCTTGGGTACAACAGCCTGAAAGGGTGCAGGGCAAAGTCAGGACATGCGGGGACCAAGCAGCAATTGGTATTGTAATTGTAAACTGTCGAAGCTGCTTTGGTAAAGTACCGGAACTTCAAGTGCTGATAGAAAGCACCGAAGCTGAAATCGTTATAGGTACAGAAAGCTGGCTGAAGCCAGAGATAAATTCTGCCGAAATTTTTACAAAGACACAGACGATGTTTAGAAAGGATAGACTGCATGCAACTGGTGATGGACTGTTCATCGCTGTTAGTAGTAGTTTATCCTGTAGTGAAGTAGAAGTGGATAGTTCCTGTGAATTATTATGGGTGGAGGTTACACTCAACAACCGAGCTAGGTTAATAATTGGCTCCTTTTACCAACCTCCCGACTCAGCAGCATTAGTGGCAGAACAACTGAGAGAAAATTCGGAATACATTTCACATAAATTTTCTCAGCATGTTATAGTCTTAGGTGGAGATTTCAATTTACCATATATAGACTGGGACACTCAGATGTTTAGGATGGGTGGAAGGGACAGAGCATCGAGTGACATTATACTGCGTGCACTATCCGAAAATTACCTCGAGCAATTAAACAGAGAACTGACTCGTGGAGATAACATCTTGGACCTACTGATAACAAACAGACCCGGACTTTTTGACTCTGTATGTGCAGAACAGGGAATCAGTGATCTTAAGGCCGTTGCAGCATCCCTGAATATGGAAGTTAACAGGAATATAAAAAAAGGGAGGAAGGTTTATCTGTTTAGCAAGAGTAATAGAAGGCAGATTTCAAACTACCTAACAGATCAAAATGAAAATTTCTGTTCCGACACTGACAATGTAGAGTGTTTATGGAAAAAGTTCAAGGCAATAGTAAAATGCGTTTTAGACAGGTACGTGCCGGGTAAAACTGTGAGGGACGGGAAAAACTCACCGTGGTACAACAACAAAGTTAGGAAACTACTGTGAAAGCAAAGAGAGCTTCACTCGAAGTTTAAACACATCCAAAACCTCTCAGACAAACAGAAGCTAAACGATGTCAAAGTTAGCGTAAGGAGGGCTATGCGTGAAGCGTTCATTGAATTCGAAAGTAAAATTCTATGTACCGACTTGACAGAAGTTCTGGTCTTACGTTAAATCAGTAAGTGGCTCGAAACAGCATATCCAGACACTCTGGGATGATGATGGCATTGAAACAGAGGATGACACGCGTAAAGCTGAAATACTAAACACCTTTTTCCAAAGCTGTTTCACAGAGGAAGACCGCACTGCAGTTTCTTCTCTAAATCCTCGCACAAACGAAAAAATGGCTGACATCGAAATAAGTGTTCAAGGAATAGAAAAGCAACTGGAATCACGCAACAGAGGAAATTCCACTGGACCTGATGGGATACCAATTCGATTCTACACAGAGTATGTGAAAGAACTTGCCCCCCTTCTAACAGCCGTGTACCTCAAGTCTCTATGGGAACGGAAGGTTCCAAATGATTGGAAAAGAGCACAGGTAGTCCCAGTCTTCAAGAAGGGTCGTCAAGCAGATGCGCAAAACTATAGACCTATATCTCTGACGTCGATCTGTTGTAGAATTTTAGAACATGTGTTTTGCTTGAGTATCATGTCGTTTTTGGAAACCCAGAATCTACTCTGTAGGAATCAACATGGATTCCGGAAACAGCGATTGTGTGAGACCCAACTTGCTTTATTTGTTCATGAGACCCAGAAAATATTAGATACAGGCTCCCAGGTAGATGCTATTTTTCTTGACATCCGGAAGGCGTTCAATACAGTTCCACACTGTCGCCTGATAAACAAAGTAAGAGCCTACGGAATATCAGACCAGCTGTGTGGCTGGATTGAAGAGTTTTTAGCAATCAGAACACAGCATGTTGATATCAATGGAGAGACGTCTACAGACGTTAAAGTAACCTCTGGCGTGCCACAGGGGAGTGTTATGGGACCACTGCTCTTCACAATATATATAAATGACCTAGTAGGTAGTGTCGGAAGTTCTATGCGGCTTTTCGCGGATGATGCTATAGTATATAGAGAAGTTGCAGCATTAGAAAATTGTAGCGAAATACAGGAAGATCTGCAGCGGATAGGCACTTGGTGCAGGGAGTGGCAACTAACCCTTAACATAGACAAATGTAATGTATTGCGAATACATAGAAAGAAGGATCCTGTGTTGTATGATTATATGATAGCGGAACAAACACTGGTAGCAGTTACTTCTGTAAAATATCTGGGAGTATGTGTGCAGAACGATATGAAGTGGAATGATCATATAAAATTAATTGTTGGTAAGGCGGGTACCAGGTTGAGATTCATTGGGAGAGTCCTTAGAAAATGTAGTCCATCAACAAAGAAGGTGGCTTACAGAACACTCGTTCGACCTATACTTGAGTATTGCTCATCAGTGTGGGATAGTACCAGATCAGGTTGACGGAGGAGATAGAGAAGATCCAAAGAAGAGCGGTGCGTTTCGTCACAGGGTTATTTGGTAACCTTGATAGTGTTATGGAGATGTTTAACAAACTCAAGTGGCAGACTCTGAAAGAGAGGCACTCTGCACCGCGGTGTAGCTTGCTCGCCAGGTTTCCAGAGGGTGTGTTTGTGGATGAGGTATCAAATACACCCCTGGAAATTGAAATAAGAACACCGTGAATTCATTGTCCCAGGAAGGGGAAACTTTATTGACACATTCCTGGGGTCAGATACATCACATGATCACACTGACAGAACCACAGGCACATAGACACAGGCAACAGAGCATGCACAATGTCGGCACTAGTACAGTGTATATCCACCTTTCGCAGCAATGCAGGCTGCTATTCTCCCAAGGAGACGATCGTAGAGATGCTGGATGTAGTCCTGTGGAACGGCTTGCCATGCCATTTCCACCTGGCGCCTCAGTTGGACCAGCGTTCGTGCTGGATGTGCAGACCGCGTAAGACGACGCTTCATCCAGTCCCAAACATGCTCAATGGGGGACAGATCCGGAGATCTTGCTGGCCAGGGTAGTTGACTTACACCTTCTAGGGCACGTTGGGTGGCACGGGATACATGCGGACGTGCATTGTCCTGTTGGAACAGCAAGTTCCCTTGCCGGTCTAGGAATGGTAGAACGATGGGTTCGATGACGGTTTGGATGTACCGTGCACTATTCAGTGTCCCCTCGACGATCACCAGAGGTGTACGGCCAGTGTAGGAGATCGCTCCCCACACCATGATGCCGGGTGTTGGCCCTGTGTGCCTCGGTCGTATGCAGTCCTGATTGTGGCGCTCACCTGCACGGCGCCAAACACGCATACGACCATCATTGGCACCAAGGCAGAAGCGACTCTCATCGCTGAAGACGACACGTCTCCATTCGTCCCTCCATTCACGCCTGTCGTGACACCACTGGAGGCGGGCTGCCCGATGCTGGGGCGTGAGCGAAAGACGGCCTAACGGTGTGCGGGACCGTAGCCCAGCTTCATGGAGACGGTTGCGAATGGTCCTCGCCGATACCCCAGGAGCAACAGTGTCCCTAATTTGCTGGGAAGTGGCGGTGCGGTCCCCTACGGCACTGCGTAGGATCCTACGGTCTTGGCGTGCATCCGTGCGTCGGTGCGGTCCGGTCCCAGGTCGACGGGGCACGTGCACCTTCCGCCGACCACTGGCGACAACATCGATGTACTGTGGAGACCTCACACCCCACGTGTTGAGCAATTCGGCGGTACGTCCACCCGGCCTCCCGCATGCCCACTATACGCCCTCGCTCAAAGTCCGTCAACTGCACATACGGTTCACGTCCACGCTGTCGCGGCATGCTACCAGTGTTAAAGACTGCGATGGAGCTCCGTATGCCACGGCAAACTGGCTGACACTGACGGCGGCGGTGCACAAATGCTGCGCAGCTAGCACCATTCGACGGCTAACACCGCGGTTCCTGGTGTGTCCGCTGTGCCGTGCGTGTGATCATTGCTTGTACAGCCCTCTCGCAGTGTCCGGAGCAAGTATGGTGGGTCTGACACACCGGTGTCAATGTGTTCTTTTTTCCATTTCCAGGAGTGTATATTGTTTCCCCCTACTTATACCTCCCGAGGAGAACACGAATGTAAAATTAGAGAGATTATAGTGCGCTTGGAGGCTTTCAGACAGTTGTTCTTCCCGCGAACCATACGCGACTGGAACAGGAAAGGGAAGGTATTGAGAGTGGCACGTAAAGTGCCCTATCTTGGTAGATTTGAGTTTCCTGTTTACTGTGACAAATACACAATCTCCATTT
Organism: Schistocerca gregaria; assembly: GCF_023897955.1. Taxonomy (NCBI): domain Eukaryota; kingdom Metazoa; phylum Arthropoda; class Insecta; order Orthoptera; family Acrididae; genus Schistocerca; species Schistocerca gregaria. Next base: position 545,413,383 of record NC_064926.1, read on the forward strand.
CCCGTTTGCCTATTTTCCCCAAAAATCTCACTGCTATCTATTTCAGGTTCCAACCAGCTTTCTGTACTTACTTTATGTGGGCTTCACTGCTTTTCATGAGCACTTCAAACTTTCTCACTTTGATGTTAATGCTCCGGCTCTTTACCATTACGATTTTAATACTATCACCTGTGGGAGACCTTTCTTTCAATCTTACACTGAACCTTCTGGGCATCCTAAAGCTATTGTTACCTGGCAGCTTAACTTAAAATTGAAGTACTTGTGGTGGGGGATGGGGTTGAGGAGCTAAGTAGCAGCAGAAGTCGGAGAGTAAATTTCATTAGAACAAAAAAGGAAATGGTGCCAGTTTTCAAGGCTGAAACACTAGCTGTTCGACTGAGCAATAACAAACAAATAAGACTGTAAATAAGATCTAATTTTTGCTGAAATCATGACCTGGAACTCTACCATGGAGGCCTCTATAGGATGCAGAACAACACAACTGAAATGGGCACAAAAAAACACCTGGCCAACCAACAAGAAGAAACCCCTCTCAATGAACGTCAGATTCAAACACTGCTATTCTGTTGTTAAACCTGAAGCAATTTACACAAATGAAACATTAGTTGTTCACCAAACCAACAACAGATAATGAGAAAAGAATCATTAGAACAATCTTCAATACAAAAACAAGAAACTGAAGAGCAATGGAGACTGCTGCCTAAGAAAGTGGTGTATTGGGGTAATCAATCAGTAACACATATAATGTGAAAAGGTGGCTTGCCTTTTTCTGTCAAATATCAAGATTGTCAGAAATCAGACTAGTTAAACAACTGTTCAACTACTTTTGGAAAAACAAAGCCAAGAATGAATGGTCCACAGATGTCCAGGATGATTTTGAAGAGTTGAATAAAACAATGCAACAAACTGAAAACAACGACTGTAAAGTCATTCTGAGGAAAAGAGACTTGAGACTTAAACTAACATTATTAAAATGAAAACAATAAAAAATATTAAAATGAAAACATAAATTAAAATGAAAACATAAATATGCCTTAAATAATGAGCAAAGGGCAGCCAGGTCACAAATAATGAAAAAGTTTTGGGAGCATAAGAGGAAACTGAAAAGCCAAATCTCTATTTTGAAGAATTAGGTATTTATGGACAGATTCAAGTGCTCCAGTGTGGACATTGTCCATTGACACAGGGTGCAGTGTAACACACAAGAACGAATGAAAGGATGAATGGTGAGTAGTATGTGTTAGGACTGACTCAGCTACACATAGCAAAAATGAAATTGCAAATATCTGTTGAAACACCATAGAAAATACACATTACAATGCTTCAGAGACACACCCAGTATAAATTCTGCTGTAGACACAAAATAACTATATGTTAAATATGCATGATGGCATTTTGTATTCGGTGGAACGACCAATAGATGTTTAGGTTTTCATGACATTTAGATGTGTCCTTTTACATGATCTATAGTGCATATATGAAAATTGCAATAAAAATCCATTATAGAGGTATTTCTTACCAATATGGCAACATAAACTAGTTTGAAACAAAGGGTGAGCTCTAATAATTACAAGGTATTATATTAGGTGGTGTTGAAGTTTTTCGCTGGCTTAGAATCCTTCGCTAACACACATGAGCATACACATATATATATAAAAAAAAAAAATGAAATAATAGCCGACACTTTAGTCAGATCTGAAAATTGTTCTGCATATTATACAGGACAAACAAGAATAATTTTTGAAGAAGACTTTCTCCAACTTTTTGATGCATTTAGAATCAATCAATAGCCACATATTTGCAGATCGGAAAATACACAAAATCCCTAGTATCCTTCACAGCACAAAAAAGATCAATTTACTGGAGGAACAACAGATTTATTTGCACAAATGTCAAGAGCCTGCTAGTTTGCTGAATATGTGCTCTACTCAACATTGTTTTTGTTCAACAGCAGACACAAGAAACCACACAATGGTGTTCCTGTAACTTCTGTAAAAACAAAAACTGAGCCTCATCATATGGATCAACACATGTCATTATGCATAACCTGAAGTAGTCACTAAAGGTATAATTTGCATATACATTCCCGTGAAATATACTTGTGTGATAAATTAGTATGTTGTGTATACATTATTTCAAAACACAGTCATAATTATTTATTTTTATATGAATAAGGAAAGAAGTACTCTGGACATTAAACTGACATGAGATAAAAGTTTCTTTGAAAATGCATAAAACTAGAAATATTTCCATACATTGGTTGAAGTTTTGATATTTTCATTTGCAGCTGTTTGGCGTTGGAGAGTGTATCTGTGCTTACTTGTACTCTTCAGGTATTCCAAGAAAGGTATCTTAGTTAATTAAAACATTTATTCTGGATGAGAAATAAGTATAAAATCCCACCTTTCCATTGTCAAGAACAGTACCAACAAAGTTGATGGGACACCTCTCTCGGTTAGCTATCTGCTGCGCTAACGGCACATCTTCTGGACGACATAAAAATGCATCATTCTCCTGGTATTCAGCACCCCACAACTCCAGTGTACTAATAGTAGGATCACCAAGCTGGAAGCAGCGAGTGAAAATCACAGCGCCGTTAGGTTCAACAAGTTCCTTCAACACGTTGCCTGCAACAATGAACTACAATTTTTTTTTTGCTCTCAGTTCGCAAATACATGTAAGACATTAGTTCATTTTAGTTCACCGGTACATCTGATGTCATGATAAAATCTTACCAAGCAAACAGGAAACAGTTTGTAGTTCTAAGAGCTGCAAGATTTATATATATGGTGGAGAAAAACAGCACAATGTTAAGGTTACAACAAGACAGAGAATGTTGAGTCAAGTAAAGTTTTGCAGGTAACTACAGTTCAGAGGTAGGACTATAAAAAGATAGTCAGTCAGTGGCAAGTGTGTGGAAGTTCATCTGATAAGCACACAAGTCTGTGTAGGTTCAACTATAAGGTTTTGTCTGACTGAGTGATAATAGCCTTACAGTACTTTTTGCATAGCTTTTTTAGCAGTTGAGTATTATCACAGAAAATTCGCATCTATCATAGAAAGTTTAATTAAGTTCTCCTGTCTCACTGTACAGTTCAAGCCATTATCTTCAGTGTAACACCTATCAGTTGAGGCAAGAAAACAAACTTCTGCATCCTCAATGCTCACTAGCTGTCGTTTTATAGCTGCGGCTCCGCAACAATGCATTTCCGACCAAATTACCTGGAAAATGTTTGCTCGATTTGACATCTCCTACCCTGTCCTGACCTTATTGCCAGGTTGTTTTTCTCCACCACATACAGCAGAGAAGCCATTAACTGTAGATATCGCATGCCTCAATGTTTTGTACTATGGCCACTCCATTTCCTTGTGTCTGAAAATGATGTTAAAGGCTGTTCTCTTGTTCTAAAGTAGTCGTATAAGCAGACATCCTTTTCTTTTTACAAACACAAAACCTATGATGAATCATGGATTGCAGCACCAATATTGTGAATGAAATAGTTCAATATCTTAATGAAAGTCAATTTTTTGCAAGCACCAGTTATATACCAAGGAGGGAAGTTAACATAAAACAGCAATTAATTATTTGAGTCAAATTAAAAATGATCTCTTACATAGATTTTCTAAAAAAAAAAAAACCCCAGTCTGTCAAAGAGATTTGGAAAAAAAATGTTACCTAGATACTGTAAATACATTGTTACACTCAGGATAGCATTTCATTAATTATTTTACTTGGTTTATAGGTTTATGTAATGGTCACAGGTTTGCCCTCTGCCGATGTAGATGTAGATGGAATATAAACTTGGCGTGTGACGATACACCACTGGTCTTGCAGAACTGAGCTGTGATGATCATCTATGTGACTGGGCATAAAAGTCTACCCAAGTTTGTTCCACAAAAACTGGTATCTTTATTGGCAATAGTGGCCTTTAAGCACCAGAAGTAGACAATAATGGTCATACACAAAATGAAACACACAATGTAACATTTCTTAGGTTTTAAGAGACTACTTCAGTGACATCTGCTAGCACCACGATCTGCTGTATCATGGAAGATGAGGGCACGAGTATGTTCCGTGTTGTGTGCATAATAGGGACAGTGCAGAAGTTAACTACTGCACCGCCCCTATTATGCACACAACTGCCAGGAGCACTGTGTTGTGCCTTGGTGCAGCTGTGCTATTCTCTGGTTTTGTTTTGTTATAGTTATAAAGGCAAAATTCAGTCAACCAAGTTAACTGATAAATGGTGGCCCTGATGTGGTCTGGAGTGGAAAATAACCACACAAGTTTATTCCTTTAACAATACAGTGAGATGTCAGAAGAACCAAACATTTCTTCTCTAGCTGTCAACCTATCTCCGTTCTGGCCTCATAAACCGATTCTACAGTTAGTGCAGATAGAAGCAAGCTTCAAGCTTCAATTACGCATGAATTACTCAGACATGGAAAAACGCGCGCTCATGGCGAGCCAATTACACCATCACTATGCAGCCACAGTGCAGGACGTTATCACCGCACCATCAGGACGAACCCTACACTACACTGACGTCCGAGCTGATACGACAGGTTGCAGCCTCCCAAGAGGACCAGATACACCAGATGCTCGTGCAAAAGGTCATACAATACCGGAAACACTCACAGTATTTAGAGCAGTAAGGTGGATACTAACATGGTTCCAGACAATCTACTGTGCTTGCTGTGGAGCAGCAGGTTACCACTGCAAGCTAAGGTGATCAACTCGGAAAAACATGTTGTTGGACGCAGTAAGGGGATTGGCAGATCGTGTACAAGAAGCCACGTTCCAGCATAGTTTAATGTAACTGCAGCACAGTGCACCATTGCCACACCACCACAGACATTTGCAGTGTGTGCCAATTATGATGACCGCACAACCAAGGTCAAGCTACTATGTGCACAGATCAATGTGTTATTTTCACAGAACAGTGCAGATGACAAATGCAGGACGTGTTACAGCAGACATCGCTGAAGTACTTGCCAAAGGTTCAAAGTGTATAACATGTTAAATGAGTCAATACGTAGATAAACTAAACAAGAAGTTCGGCTAATCACATACTGCCTTTGTAGTATGAGTCAGTGTGTTGACATAAAGACAAGAGTGTTCGCTTATCTTACACACTTTCACTCATCGTTGTCTGACACAATTATATTCTGGGGAGTGCATCCAAAGTAAATAAACTGTTCACTCAGAAGTGGGCAATAAGAATATCATGTAGAGTAGATAACTGTGGATGCCACAGATGCCTTCTAAAGGATCTCTGGATTTTTCCAGTTAGTTCCCATTACATTTATTCCTTAATTATCTGAAAACTACCTTGAGCAGTTAAACAGAAAACCGACTCGAGGTGATAACATATTAGACCTTCTGATGACAAACAGACCCGAACTATTTGGAACAGTTAACGCAGAACAGAGAATTACCGACCATAAAGCGGTTACTGCATCGATGATTTCAGCAGTAAATAGAAATATTAAAAAAGGTAGGAAGATTTTTCTGTTTAGCAAAAGTGATAAAAAGCAGATTTCAGAGTACTTGACAGATCAACACAAAAGTTTTATCTCAAGTACAGATAGTGTTGAGGATCAGTGGACAAAGTTCAAAACCGTAGTACATTATACATTAGATGAGTATGTCCCAAGCAAGACCGTAAGAGATGGAAAAGAGCCACTGTGGTACAACAAACGAGTTAGAAAACTGCTGCGGAAGCAAAAGGAACTTCACAGCAAACATAAACATAGCCAAAGCATTGCAGACAAACAAAAATTACACAAAGCGAAATGTAGTTGAGGAAGGCTATGTGATAAACGTTCAATGAATTCAAAAGTAAAGTTCTGTGTACTGACTTGGCAGAATATTCTAAGAAATCTTGGTCTTACGTCAAAGCGGTAGGTGGATCAAAACAAAATGTCCAGACACTCTGTGACCAAAATGGTACTGAAACAGAGAATGACAGACTAAAGGCCAAATTACTAAATGTCTTTTTCCAAAGCTGTTTCACAGAGGAAGACTGCACTGTAGTTCCTTCTCTAGATTGTCGCACAGATGACAGAATGGCAGATATCGAAATAGATGACAAAGGGATAGAAAAACAATTAAAATCGCTCAAAAGAGGAAAGGCCGCTGGACCTGATGGGATACCAGTTCAACTTTACACAGAGTAAGCAAAGGAACTTGCCCCTTCTTGCAGCGGTGTACCGTAGGTCTCTAGAAGAGCGTGGCGTTCCAAAAGATTGAAAAAGGGCACAGGTCATCCTCGTTTTCAAGAAGGGACGTCGAACAGATATGCAGAACTACAGACCTATATCTCTAATGTCGATCAGTTGTAGAATTTTGGAACACGTATTATGTTCGAGTATAATGACTTTTCTGGAGACTAGAAATCTACTCTGTAGAAATCAGTATGGGTTTTGAAAAAGATGATTGTGTGAAACCCAGCTTGTGCTATTCGTCCATGAGACTCAGAGGGCCATAGACATGGGTTCCCAGGTAGATGCCGTGTTTCTTGACTTCCTCAAGGCATTTGATACAGTTCCCCACAGTCATTTAATGAACAAAGTAACTATCAGACCAATTGTGAGATTGGATTGAAGGGTTCCTAGATAACAGAATACAGCATGTCATTCTCAATGGAGAGAAGTCTTCCGAAGTAAGAGTGCTTTTAGGTGTGCTGCAGGGGAGTGTCGTAGCACCCTTGCTAATCAAAATATACATAAATGACCTAGTGGGAAACATCAGAAGTTCACCGAGGCTTTTTGCGGATGATGTTATAGTATATCGAGAGGTTGTAAGAATGGAAAATTGTACTGAAATGCAGGAGGATCTGCAACGAATTGACGAATGGTGCAGGGAATGGCAATTGAATCTCAATGTAGACAAGTGTAATGTGCTGTGAATACATAGAAAAAAGAACCTTTATCATTTAGCTACAATATAGCAGTCAGGACCTGGAAGCAGTTAATTCCATAAATTATCTGGGAATAGGCATTAGGAGTGATCTGAAACGGAATGACCATATAAAATTAATCATTGGTAAAGCAGATGCCAGAGTGAGATTCATTGAAAGAATCCTAAGGAAATGCACTCCGAAAACAAAGGAAGTAGGTTACAGTACACTTGTTCGCCCACTTCTTGAAAACTGCTCACCGGTGTGTGACCTATACCAGATAGGATTGATAGAAGAGAGAGGGAAGATCCAACGGAGAGCAGCACGCTTCATTACAGGATCATTTAGTAATCGTGAAAGTGTTACGGAGATGATAGATAGACTCCAGTGGAATACTCTAGCAGAGAGACGCTCAGTAGCTCGGTATGGGCTTTTGTTGAAGTTTCAAGAACATACCTTCACCGAGGAATCGAGTAGTATATTGCTCCCTCCTATGTATATCTCGCGAAGAGACCATGAGGATAAAATCAGAGAGATTAGATCCCACACAGAGGCATACCAACAATCTTTCTTTCCACGAACAATATGAGACTGGAATAGAAGGGAGAACCGATAGGGGTACTCAAGGCACCCTCCGCCACCCACCGTCAGGTGGCTTGCGGAGTATAGATGTAGATGTAGAAATAGTTTTCATTGATGATAATGAAAAACAAGTTTCACCTGAACTGTGATTTGCACAGTTACAACAGAAACTGCAAAAAATAGTTTTCATGTAAATATTTGCCTATTTATTTAAGGTTCACTGTGCTGTTATGTAATATGGCAGAAAGGTGTTCAACAACATTCCATCCAACATAAAACAAGACATTGAAAAATGATCTATTCAAAATTAAAAACATATTTCATTAGTTATCCTCCTACAAATTACCTGATCATCTAGATTCAAGGATTAAAAATTTCTGCACTGGTGTGCAGAACTTGAGGACAAAAATAAGATAAGCATGTGTCACTGCCAAGTAAGATAGCTCAGTGAAACTTAGACAGTACCTAGAAAGAGCTGCTACAATATAGTACAAAAGGTAACTGAAAGAAATACACAAAGAGGAGAACAGTAATCACACTTTTATTCAAACACAATAATTACACTGAAGTCATTGTGATTTACGATGGTCTCCTGTACAGTACAAAAGGATAGGCATGGTGTGATGGCAATGCATATTCTGCAACATGCTCCTATGCAGGCCACAAGGCTTGTAAGGAATTCTTGTGGTAGGACATTCCATTCATCCACCAACACACCTAACAACTGCTGTACGGTCCTTGCTGGAATACATTTCCCAATCGGTTACCATGTATGCACAATGGGATTTAAGTAGGGAAAACAGGCAAGCAATCCATTCACCAATTATCTTCTCATTCCTAGAGCTCCTCCACCTGCACTGTTTGATGCGATCACACATTGTCATCCATAAAAATGAAGTCAGGGCTGAATGCACCCGTCAAAAAGCGTACAGTGTCACAATAACACTGGCTGGTCAGTGTACCAGGTTCCAAGATTTAGAGGGCAGAATGCCCACGCAACATTATGCCTCCCCATACCATAACACCTGGACCACCACAACGATCACATGCGACAATGCTGAATTAACTTACATATGTCAAGATGTGGGAACACATAATATAACCAAGAATATTGACAAAACTCATCGTTTATGTAGTCCACGTGTTATGGTGTGTGGAGGCATAATGTTGCATATGTGTACTGACCTACAAATCTTTGAACATGATACACTCATCAATCAGTGTTATTGTGACAGTGTACTCCTTCCACAGGTGCATCTCTTTATGGGTGCTCTTGGCTCTGATTTCATTTTTATGGATGACAATGCACGATAACATTGCACAGTGCAGGCGGAACGAGAGAATATTTGGCGAATGGACTGGCCCGCCCGTTCTCCCAACTTATGTCCCTTTGAGCACAGTTTGAATGCTTTGGGGAGACATGCTGCAGCATGTCCACATGAACCAATGACTATCTAGCAGTTGTCAACTACACCGGTGGAGGTATGGAACACCCTATTGAAAGAACTCCTTAACAACTTTGTGGTCAGCATGGGAACACATGCAAGAGCACGCACCAGCATCCTTGGTTGTCACACACCCTATCCCTATTAAGAACCATGCCCCACCTTTTGTAATGTTTGAATTAATGCAGCCTGATTCTTAATGTGTGCATATGCGACTTCATTTCTCAATTGGTTTCACTTATTACAAGCATCGTAACTGGGAAGGGGGGGGGGGGGGGGGGGGCGAGGGGAAGACGTACATTGAAAAAGCAAAATGACATGTCCTTCAGTAATGATGCTTGTAATGAGAAATAAGGTTGCACTTGTACTGCTGAAGGCTCAAGATGTTTTACTGTAAATATCTGATGACTGTAAGCAGTTATCTTTGTACAGTTCTTTCGTAATGTCCTTGGAACCATCGTAAGTCATGATGACATCAGTTTAATTACAGTTTTGAATGAAAGTGTCATTTCTGTTCATCTCATTGCGTATTTTTTTTTTTCAGTTACCTCCTGTTCTATACTGTAGCAGTTCTTTCTATCTATGTTCCGAGTTCCACTGAGCTACATTACTTGGCAGTAACTCATCACATGAAAGTTACTTTTGTCCTAAGATTTGCACACCACGGTATATGGCAAGTAACAGCACTCATTGTAGTCATATGAAAAGTAGTAGTAATGTACTATTATTCAGCACTTGCAGATGTCGGTACGTACTATCATGGAAAATTCTAATTTAATTGCTATTAAGCAACTATTGGGAGATAAACAGCAGCTATCTAGCATTAGTGAGAGAGAAATAGCTTAGGTCAAAGTAAAAACAAACAATTGAAAGTCCAGCTTGGAATATTAAAAATATTTTGAAAAGAATAGATTGCTGTTCACTGTAAACATTACTCGTTGAGTTGCAGGGAAGCATGAAGAAAAGACGATTACATATGAGCTTCAAGCCGAAGCCTTTTTCAGAAACACACACACACACACACACACACACACACACACACACACACACATATTCATAAAAATAAGCACATCTCATACACTTGTGACAGCTACCTCCGGTGTTCTGACCAGAATGCAACTGTGAAACAGAAGCAGCAACATGGACTAGGGCTCAGGGCCAAGACACCCTATTCTCATTTTTTCACATCATCAACATGTTCTTTTCACCAGGTCCTCCTCAACTGAGCACGCAACCTCCCTGGACATTGACAATCGTCTCTCTGATGGCTCCATCCACACCTCTGTCCACATGGAACCAAACTGCCAAACTTGCACTTTGACAGCTGCCATCCCACCCACCCATCCATCCATCCACACACACACACACACACACACACACACACACACACACACACCAAAAAACACCTCCCATACAGTCGGGCCAACTGAGGATGGTGCACCCCCAGTGACTAAGAACTTCCTTGGCCAGTATACTGAAGGTCTTACTAAGGCCTTCACAGAGAGGCACTATGCCCTAGACCTAGCGTGCTAAAAATATTTCCTGTGTCATATCCCCATAAACTCTCAATCCTCCGACAGCCCCCCAATAATAAGCTACAAAAAAAATGAGGACCTCCTTTGTTACCCAACATAACCCTAGACTGGAACAATGAAACCACATCTTTCATCAGGGCTTTGATTATCTATCATCATGCCTTGAAATAAAGGATATCCTACCCAAGATCCTTCCCACCACTCCTAAAGTGGTGATTTGTCATCCACCCAACCTCCACAGCATCCTAGCCCATCCCTATGCCACTTCCAAATCAAACCCCTTGCCACAGGGATCATATCCCTGTAGAAGAACCAGGTGCAAGACCTAATCAATCAATCCCCCCAGCACTTCCTATTCCAGTTCTCTCACAGGCGTATCCTACCCCCTCAGTGGCCAGGTCACTTGCGAAAGCAGACACGTTAAGTACCAGATCTGCTGCAGTCACTGCACAGCTTTTTATATCCGTATGACTACCACTCAGCTGCAATGGCCACCACCAAACTGCAGCCAAGACGAAGTTGACCATCTTTTAGCACAATATGCAGCTGAACACAACATGCTTGATTTTAATAATTACTGCACAGATGGGAGCTATCCTTACAACACATTCTCTGCTCCCAAAATTATCTCGACTTCAGCCTACAATAACTTCTGTCCCCAAACCCTCCACTTACTCTGTTCTCTAACCTCCTCCCTATTCATATCCCGTCATGTTCATTGTGCTCTGCCCTCTGCCCCAATGCACACATTGGTATTTTCCCCTCTTTGCTCGATTCCTTTTACACTCTACCTCTCCTCCCACTTCATCCCCCCCTCCCGATGCTGTTTTAGTCCCTGTGCAAGCTCTCAATACTCCCCCCCCCCCTCCCCGATGCAGCCCCTGCTTCTACCCAATGCATGCAGTCTGGCCAAAGTCACTGGAGATAGTGGCCACATATGTGTATGAGGTGTTCCTGCCTGTGTGCACATTTTCCTCTCTTTTCTAAAAAAGGGCTTTGGCTGAATGCTGAGTGTTTAATAGCCTTTTGTCATCTTTACAGTGAGTAGCAATCTATTCTTGTCATAACTATTGATATTCCAACCTGGGCTTTCCATTGTTAGATTAGAGATCTGTTTCCCCCTATAGGAGTTTTCATGCCTTATTTTTTAAATAGTATTTGTATTTAATGCATGTGATAATATGTGATTTGCTATTTCATATGCTAAGCATGTGACAGTTTGCTTTGATGAGATTTATAATTCTCAAGGCAGTACAGGACATAAATACACACAAACCATTTCCTCCAGCACCCTGGTCGTGTATGCTGCAGATGGGATTCTTACTGCCCATCTCAAGACACGCTCGTATGAACCTGTGCAGCTTCTGCTCCATTTCAGCATCTCCTCTCTGAACTGCACCAAAGTCCAGCTCCGATTTGTTGTCTCCTTGTACCTGGGCAAATACAATCGTTTTCATGCAAATACCACTGTTTTGAAGTTCACAAATCAGCATCTTTACATATTCTACACATTTCTCATTAATGGTGTGTGGTATAATTTTCTGGAGAAATTACTTGCTCAGAAAGAAAGTACTGCTTATACAAATGCGAGCAGCTAGAACGATACGTGGTTTTAGCCCAGAACCACCTTGTAAATGTCCCTTGAAAGAATTGGACATCTTAATCACCTTTTCAGTATGTTATATCTGCCAATGAAATTCATTATTAACAGTCTATCACAATTTGAACAGAATAGTTCTGTTGACAGTTACATTACCATAAGGAAAAAAAATTATTACTCATTACTAAACAGGCATGCACAAAATTATTTGCTCATTTGTTTCATAACATAAAATAAAATGTCTGTCACATGGCAAACAAATCTTTTCCAACATGTTCAACCTCTTTCTTGCAATTGGATGAAAGACAGCCATGTAAAAACATTGTGTAGGTAGGCAAACAAGATGAAATGGGAAACTATAGGCCTATCTCACTATTACCAATTTTTTCAAAAATATTTGAAAGAGCAACATGTGATCAGATGCAAAATTACAATTCATCCCACAGCATTATTTTACGCAATCAGTATGGTTTCAGGAAAGGCTGCAGCACAACTCGGGCAATAAACGAACTGGTCACAAAAGTTAGCAGATGTCTTGACGATAGACTGTGTATCGGGCATCTTCTGTGATCTAACCAAAGCTTTTGATACGGTAAATCATGACCTGCTTCTCCAAAAACTGACAAACTATGGTTTTCAAGGAAAATCTCTTAATTGGATGTCGTCATATTTGGCAAACAGGAAACAAAGAGTACTTGTAAACAACAGTAACAAAAAATTAGTCTCTGGCTGGAAACACACTCAGTTAGGCGTACCGCAAGGTTCTATATTAGGGCCTCTACTATTTTTGTATTATATTAATGATATGCCATGCCAGGTTCAGTCCGATACCATCCTCTACGCAGATGACTCAACAGCAATAGTATGCTGCAAAACTGATAAAGACTTAATCCATCGTATTGAGCAAACACTTGGGGAAGTGGAGAAATGGGTCAAAAATAACAGCTTGAAATTAAATCTTACAAAAACAGAAATTGTTCATTTCACCACAAAACAATCGGCTCAATGTATAAATGAAATAACATACAAAGACAAAAAATTGGACACTGCAAACTGTGTCAAATTCCTTGGGGTACTAGTGAATAAGAATATGCTGTGGGGTTACCATGTAGACAGCATACTAAGTCGACTGAACAGTCTCGTATATGCCATGAATGTCCTATATAGCATTACTGATTTAGCTGTAAAGAAAACTGTATATTATGCATATTTTGTATCAGTCATAAGGTATAGTATAATTTTTTGGGGGTTTGAGAAAACAAATCTGCTCAAAGCCTTTAGGCTACAAAAAAAGATAATCCGAGCCATGGTAGGAGCAAAAAGGAGACAACACTGCAAACCTATATTTGAGAAACTAGATCTAATGTCCATACCTAGCTTATATATATATATGAGCTTCTCATATTCACAAAAAGGAACCCACAACTTTTTGAAGGCAACTGCTTCTTGCATCAGTATGAGACCAGGCATAGAGCAAGTTACATGTTACCTACCCATAGACTAACACTATATGAAAAAACTCCACATTATATGGGCATGAAATTTACAAATACTATCTGGAAGGGGAAATGTGACCCACCTCTAAAATATACTGAAGGAGACTTGGAAACATATCTAAAAAATAAATGCTACTATACGGTAGAAGAATTCTTGAATGATAACCATGTAAAAATAATTGTATAGATCACCACAATATGTATTATGACAAATGTGTAAAATACTTTATTATGACAAATGTGTAAAATACCTGTATAGCAACACATGTATTATAACCTAAAATTAAGTTTATTAGTCTGTATGTAGTATAAAAACTGACAAGTCACCTATGTCGCAATCCTTGATTGTATAAGGCATGTTACGTGATAATAAAATTTGATTGATTGATTGATTGAGTATGTACAGAACTCTCCACTGTGCGCAGGCTGGTTTGATGAGAGTATAGAGTTGGAGTGAGATGTGCAAGCACAGAATGTCACCAAGGCGTGACTGCAACTGAACTTCTCCACCTGCTGTGAAGGTGTTTCTTATCTTTTTGTGTCGCAGCTTGGTGGTGTTCTGGAAGGCACAGAATAAGAGGCACTGCTAACAATGGCAATGCCTGGGAAACCAGTTGAAGAAGCTTGAGAGAAATGTCACTCTATTTTTTTCTGTTCTAAGGGTAAGTTTGGAGATGTTCTGATATACTGTTTAATATGAGATCTATTCAGCCAAAATTGTAATTGTCATATTGGAACAACAAAATGCAGAAGAGTTACAGAAAGACGTTTACATCATCTAGTAGCTTGAACACTTCAAATCTCTTCCAGCCCTCGAACTTCTGCAGAATAGAAGAAAACACATGGCAAGAGTTCATTCAACTGTACAGCAGGTCAACTGCACCATGATAATTCAAGAAAGGCAACTGTACAAGAAAATAACAAGCTAAAAACTATGCAGTATATGATCAGAGTGACAGATCACTTTGAGGGTAACACTCTTCCGTGATTAGTCTAGTCGCAGAACAGCACAGTTACATTCCAATGCTCGCACACAAATCATATTCATATAATCTGTAAACTGACTCATTCCACGTGTAATTAATTAATTAACTAACCAATAGTTAACTAGGAACTTGCAGACTAGAGAGAGAGAGAGAGAGAGAGAGAGAGAGAGAGAGAGAGAGAGAGAACCCCACACTTTGAGCATCTGAAATGTTGAGCAGATAAATTATCTGCAGGGTTTAACCTCTTTGCATCATTAAAATAATAATAGTTATGAAACTGGCAGTCACATTAGACCATAGAAGCAGAAAATGAGGTATCCCAGTACCAAATTACTCTGAAGTCATGATCATTTGTATTGGTTTATACTGTTAATTTTTCAAGATTATTATCTTCCAGTTTAACAGTATAACCATGGGCTCAGCTGGCAGAACTCTCCTGTATATAACAAAGATAATAATATTCAGCAGCAACAACTTCAGCAGTAGAGTACTGAGTTTTGTACAGTCTAGATGGCCTAACTGTATGCAAATACATACTGATGGATGGATCTAAGACCAAAATGGAATAAGGCATGCCTTCTACTGCACTTTCCCCAAAGCATAAAAAAAACTGTGCCTTTCCTTACAAAATCTGCAAAACTACTGCTGACATCGTGGCTATTAAGACCTCTATAAAATAAGGAATGTCACTATTTTCAAAAATTTAATGCTAACACTTAGCAAAATACATTCAAACATTGAAACATCACAACAACTACATGAAATAAGTAAGACCCTAGCAAATATGTTGAATGAAATACATATTGTTGAGATAAAGCATTGAGATATTTATATAATTAAGGCTTAGGCTGGGCCCTATCATATCAAAATGGTGGATGCTTTTGTGAAGGAAAGTATTACTAAAGCAAACAAGAGAAAATCTAGGTTGGATAATGACAATTATGAAAAGGATAGATTGCTACTCACATACAGAAAAGACATTGAGTCGCAGACAGCTACAACAAAAAAGGCTGTTATGCATTTTAGCTTTTGACCAAAAGGCTTTCCATTGGACGTAGAAAACAGACACCCACACACACACACACACACACACACACACACACACACACACACACAGGCACGACTCGTACACAGACACCCACACACGACGCATCTCTGGCCTCTGCTGCCAGACTGAATTTTTGAAATGCGCAGGTGGGAACACTTCCTGCAATATATTGTAAGCCTTTGTGGCCTCAATCTTCACTAGTACCTGACCTTCACCTCCCTACATCCTCCCTACTGCCACTCCGATGCCACACAGCCTTCTATTCCACCAACACACCCCATCTATACTTTTCTCTTTTTCCGCTGCTCCCCTCCCCACTCAAATCACCCAACTGCATCTAGCAGCCTTGTCCTGCCCCCATCACATCCCTGCAAGTGTGTTTGTGTTTTCTACTTTACAAACGGCTTTAAAAAAAAAAAAAAAAAAAAAAACCCAGGCACTTGGCTAATGAACACCAATTTCACTACTTCAGTCAACAAATGTGCCCCATAGGAATGCTCCACCTCTTGAATCACTAGAAAGACAGATAGAGGAAGAGTTTATGTCTTAGTTCAACATGTACTCTCCTGGAAAACAATGGTTTTATATGCTGAAAGTCAGAAAATCATTGAGATGCATTTAGGAGACATGTTTACTGAGTTATCTCTGCAGGTTAAAGTTAAAAACTATCCACTGGGCTCCAAGAAAAGTTTTCAAGTAGACAGCCTCAATATCATCAATCTGGTATTTGAGAAGTGCAGGAAAGAGTGACAGGAACTACATGAGCAACTTGATAAACAAGGAGAGACAAACCCTGCTTCAGTGCATGGAATCAGCAATATTATTTACCAGACCTACAGTCCCTTTTAGTCACAGGCAAATAATGTTTTATACAATAGTAAATTATCCGACATTATTTGAATATTAAACTTTGTAAATAGAATGTAAAGGACCTTCATTGATTGTCATTGTTCATGTAACACTATGTTTTAATATGTCTGTATTCTTACACCTAAGTACGTTGCTACTAATCAGCCTCTGATTTACTTCATGTTTACTACTTCAGTAATTGTTGAAGAGCCTGGCTGGCATGTCTGATAATGGTGTGCTGTCTGATCTGCGAGGAGTGTTGATTTCCCTATTCCTTCAGGGCGCTGGTGGGCTTCTCCATAATTTATGGAGTAGTCCAAGCAATGCAAATTGGCATGAGAGTTCATTAAGATGTGACATTAATATTTTCGTAGCATTCTTATGTGATGTGCCATTTGTGATAAACTCTCATGGAGAAGCAACCACTGAAATTCTGTCTGCAGTTTCTGCAAGCTTTTTGACTTCAGTTTACATACCTTTGACAGTAATGTGTGGTGCAGTTCTAGCATGTGGGATATCCATATGGAGAGCAAAAATTTGTCAAGTACTCAAGTACATATGAATCTAGTGGAGGTACTGCAGCAATTGAGAGTATTTTCTGTGTCCCAGTTCCTTCCTGTGTGTGTGTGTGTGTGTGTGTGTGTGTGTGTGTGTGTGTGTGTGTGGTAGGGGGAAGCTGCTGTAAAATTCCACTGCGGTATTGCTTCTGTGATACCTACTGCTGCTGCTCGATATTTCATCTGTAAGGCAGCGACCTTCTCCTGGTGCAGCTGCTTTCTCCTGGAGGAATTCTTACTGCCGGCATGCCAGTTTTTGCTGCTCTTTTAGCTGACCTTTTTGTTGCTGACACTGACTTAAAAATTGCAGATGTGCCTTAAGCTACTCCAAATCCATGTATGGTGATTGTGGGCAGTCACTGTTCATGTCTCATGGATTGTCTGTACTCACGGACTGCCAGTACTTCCATCATGTACTCACAGAGTTTTCCATCCTCACATGAGGGTCACCAGGTGAGGTATACAAATATTCATAGTTGATATATGAATTAGGATAGGTAGCTACTCGCTACACAGAGGCAGCATTGAGTGGCAGACAGGCACATTTAAAACAGGCTAAGCTGTTGGACACAGTCCTCCTTTAGACTTAGAACAAACAGCACAAGCACGCGCACGCACGCACAACACACACACACACACACACACACACACACACACACACACACACACACACACACACACGAGCCAGACATGGATACAGTAGTCTCCAGGCACCAAATCAGACCACATCATCTAATGATGGCATCCAAGTTCGATGCTGAAAAATCATGATACTAATGTCCGATGTACATCCTGTGAATTTTTGCTTGGGAAGTCTGCAGGGAAAGACACCTGACAATTCAGTCGCTGGACTATATGAACTGTCCCATTCAGTGGTTGTGGTGGTGAAAGTGCTCTCTCTCCGACCCAGAAAACAGCTCTAACTGCGAAGCTTCTAATAAACTCGCTCTTCTTTAACCATATGACTTACTTAAGATTGTCAACCAACTTTCCTTGCTGGTTAGCTTGCTGCTGCAACCTACTTGTCTCTTCTTCTCAGAAGTATATTTGCTAGGACCAGGAATTTCTCAAGACTCTTTCTACTAATAAAATAAGCAGACGTATGCAGTTTCTTTTTCTTCACTTAACGACGTATATTTGAACATTAAACTTTTACAAATCTCAATCTTCACATAAACAAATACTATCAAGTAAGTTTCTTCGCGTCTTCAAAGCGTAGAAACAAAGTAGATTTACACGTAAGGTAAGGCTGGCTTGATAACCATGTCCTTTTTCAATATGATTCTGAATATACATCTTGTCCTTTCCAAGTCCAAAATGAGCATTAATTAACAATATCTCAACTATTCTTTTTTCCCCCAGTACGATTGTCAAAGTTATAAAACAGCACATAATACATAAACACTCCTTGTTCTTTCACTATGGCTTCCATGGCGCGACCTGCAAACACTTGTCTACAATCGTCTCACGATAAACTTCAAACCTGCACACACAGACATGTGATGTGCAGTACATAGGCTCTCTCTCACTTATATTTAAAATATTGTGTGTTCAAGATGGTAGAAGGCCGAGTGGTTCTAGAATTTATGTGGAAATCCTTGAAGTACTACAAGCTGTAGCTCCATATTGTCATAATTTAATTCAATTTCCCATTGCTCTCAAAGGCATATATTTCATTCACAGATTTATTCAGAAACATACATAAAATGATTATTGGGCTTATAATGTAGGAAAATGAACAGCTGTAACTCGTTAAGCAGTACGAGCATGTCTGCATCGGGCACATACCTCCACTGAACTGGCTGCTCCTCCTCCGACACCAATTCTGTAAACGGGTCCTCCAATCTTCACAACTTTCATTCCTGCAGAAAGCCACATGAAAATTTAAAACGTGCTTTATTTGTTTTACACCTACTGTCTACATACTGTTGGGATAATCCTCAGCTGTGCCCTATGTATTGGGTGGTACATATATTAATTCTATTGAAGAAGGAAGTTACTGATTAAATTAACAGAGACATGCCCAAACTGAACAGAATGCACTGAAAAAAAAATGAATAAATCAATGAAGGCACAATGACACCAAATAGTGTCAGTATAAAAGAGTTCCAAAATGCTGATCCTGCAATGTGGTTTATTGTGACAACTGAAACTTTGTGCAAGACCAGGACTACAACATGGATTTCTTGCTTTTTGCAAGCACTCACTTCAACCATTAGGCTATGTGAGCAAGCCTCCAGGCCTGCCTCAAACTTTCATTCTGACTGATGTTTCCACGTACAGTTTCCAAACACTGCAACCACAAGTTCTTCCACATAGTATGGGGGAATAGCACAACAGAGGGAAGAGAGTAGTTGGAGGGAGGACTGTAGATTGATCTGTCAGAAATGATGTATATCAATTCCCTCTTGGGGAAGCCTTAACCCTACAGACCAAGTCCCTTGGTGCTGGATAAGGGAATGATAACCACCAGTTCCTGGCTGCTGAAGGGCAGAAGGAAAATAAAATACATCCTGAGGACCAAAAAGGCCAGAGAGAAAACTCCGATAGCAAGTCCAGCTTCAAAAGGCTAGCAAGCCATTAGTGGATAAAATAAACACTTACAAACTTGCTAGAAGCCTAGAAAAGAATGCATATAATGAAGCATGACCTAGTTATTCCCAAGGACACAGATTTGGTACCTTTGAGGTACCAGGTCTGAGATGCTGACAGGGAAGGCGGAGGAAGTCCTGGACTTAAAAAATAGGATTGTCAGAAACCATTTGGAAGCGTACAGGGAGTAGGGAATAAGGAATGGATATAGGCTGTCGTGGAGTGGAATGGAATGAGGAAGAAGGAAGAAATGAAGTGGCAGTAGTTATGAGAAGAGCACTGAAATAAGAGGTGTAGGGAATAAGTGGCATGATGATGAACACCAGAGTAAAAGTGAAAGGGAAAGATATGAAAATTCTAGAAGTATATGTGTTAAAGAGGAAGAGGACTGTGAAGAGGAAATGCAAAGACAACCAACAGGTAAGATCATGACAATGAAAGACCTAAATGCACACACAAGCAAGGAAAGAAAACGGCATTAGAAAGTACTGGAAGCGGAAGAGTGGGGAAGTAAAAATGAATAAGGACAAAAACTTTTGTAAAAGGTATAAGTTAACAGTTGGATACACCTGGTTTAAAATAAGGGAAAGGTAATGTGATACAGCCATAACTTGTTGACTAAATCCATGCTAGGTTACATAACATGTGACAAGATGTGAATATAATATCTTTCAAAGACCTAGATATCAACCATTGTGTTTTAATAGAAATAGTTAGAGGAATTAAAGAAGAAAGGTAGGCAGAAGAACAAGAAAAAAGGTTACAAGTGCAGACATTGAAAGAAGAGAGATGCAAAGAAGAATTTCAGAAAACTGGAAAGAACAACATGTCAGGCAATGAAATAAAGTCAGTAGAGGAAGAATAGAAAATGTTCAAAACAATTATGGTGGGAGCTGCAGAAAATGTATGCAGAAGACCCAGTAACAAAAAAAAATCATCCTGGTGGAGTAACAGAGTAAGAGAGAAAATTGCAAAGAACAACAAAGCATTACATATAAATCAGACAATGGGAAAATCCAGGAGGGAATGCAACAATATTATGAAAAGTAAAGTTGCTACTCACCATATAGCAGAGATACTGAGTTGCAGATAGGCACAACAAAAAGAGTCTCACAATTAAAGTTTTGGGCCATTAAGGCTTTCGTGAACAACGGATGACTGCTGTTGTGTGTGTGAGTTCAGTTTGTAATTGTAGAGTCTTTTTGTTGTGCCTATCTGCGACTCAGCATCTCTGCTATATGGTGAGTAGCAGCTTTCCTTTTCATAATAATGTTGCATTACATATAAAGTTACAAGAGAGAAAAAAGGAAACTTAAAAGAAGAAGGCGGCAAAGAGAGTGGTAGCTGGAGAGAAGAGGAAATGACTGGAAGAGTGAACAAAAGAGGTTGGAGGAAGAGAGTGAGGGAAGTAAGAAGGTCATCTATGGAATGGTTAAGGCTAAGAAGAGAGACATGATGGATATTGCCATTGTCACCAATAAACATGGAAAAGAAGTTGAGAGTGTACAGGAAATCAAGGAGATGTGGAAGGGAGGTTTTGAAGAATTACAAAACCCTAATGAAAAGAGGAAAATTATCAGCCTGGGGGTGGATGGGATGTCTAGATGGACCTAATCTGGACAGAAGCAGACGAAGTATTAAAGGAATACAATAAAGGAGGCTGATTCAGCTGACAAAATGTAGCCAAAAAGGTGCATGTGCAGGATTTTGTGTGTGTGTGTGTGTGTGTGTGTGTGTGTGTGTGTGTGTGTGTGTGTGTGTGTGTGTGTGTGTGTGTGTTCTAGCTTAAAAATGGATTCATCTGAAGGTTCGCAAAGTATTCAGCCTTATTAATGTGCCTGACAATGACTCAACACCAGTACCATTTGGTAAAGTAACACCTTAACTGTAAATTTATCCACATTCTACCAGAACTTAAATAATTCTGAAACATGTACAGAGTGATGGAAGCTTTTTGTATAAGTACAGTATGGCAGACGATGTAAGTGACAGGACTCTGCAGTTCCTTTCTCCACACCAGAGTTCTTCCTCCAACCAGCAGCACAGACATCACTTGTGCACGTCAGTCTACTGTCACTGACCTTCTGCCCTCGGGTTCCTCTCAACCTGTGACGTGAGTGACCTGCTCCTCCCTCTCAACCTTCCCCAACCTATCCCTCTTTTCTCTGCAGGGGTGAGTTACCAGTTCTGAAAGGTAGTTAATGTGTCTTTTCTGTTTTTAAATGAGTGTGTTGGCAGTATTCTGAATTTCTCATTCCAGCCACGTGTTCTACCTACATGTAATTTTACAATTTTCTCAAATAAACTACCTGTCACGACATACAGTGCATCAAATTAGTTTTTGAGTTCTAGTTATGACGTGTAATGTAACAGACTGAGATTCATCAAATGAACAATACAATACACATAGTTAATAAAAATAATGATATACTTCTACATTTTATTTTTAATACTTAATCTTTCAGTTCATAAGTGACTTCATATTATTATATTAGTGCTATATAATGACACTCATTTTTCTGTGATTTCCCTGTTATATGCAATTCGTTATTCTATAAATGTAATAACTGACTACAGGAAACCATAACAATAACACTGAAAGACACTTAATTGTTAATTTCTGAAACAGTTACAATTTTTGGAGGAATGTTAACACCAATTGTTGTTCTGGCTCTTGTGGGTGATGTCAAAACTCAAAGTAAAAAGGGATTCGACCAAAAAAGAAAAGGTTGATAAAAAAGCATCATTGTAATGACATTACTTTAAAATAGTGAGAAAATTTTAAAATGATCTTGAAGCAAAATCATTGGGATGAAAAAGGAAATGAGCTGTTTCAAGACTTTTCATTCAGAACCATCCTCCCAGAAAAAAAAAGGGGGGGGGGGGGGTGTACCGGTAGAAAGGCACAATAAAATAACACACAAACACATACCTTGTGTGTGCTTGGTAAGTCTTGGAATCTTTGTTTTTAATATATTTTTCCCATGTGGAAGTTTCTTTCTATTTTATTTACAGATAAATAACTAAGTATTTATATACAGGGTTTTTCTAAATGATGGACCATTTTCAAAAATTCATATGTATTCAAGTAGAAGTCCAAAATGAACAAGCTTTATACCAATGAAAAGAGGAATTTTCAAAGTTTTTGGCAGGTGGGCAGTAATAGTTTCAGAAGAAACCGGTAGAGTTTGTTCAGTAATAGGGCTGTCATTCCATTTCACTGTTAGTTGTTAGTGAGATGGTGACTGTAGAGCACAAGATCTTCAAATGTTCTTGAGTCTGCGAAAAGTGAGTCGCAAATTACAGTGCAGTGGGCATTTCGTACTAAATTAAGTATTCAACCAACAACTCACAAATGCATTAGCTGTTGGTTTAAGCAATTTAAACAGAATTGGAGTGTGTACAAAGAAAAAGAACAGGCCGACTGCATGTGTTAGAGAATGATTTCTGATGGATTCAAGAAAGTTTTGTGCACAGTCACAGTAAGTCTCCCAATAGAGTCAGTCGAGAACTTGGGATACTCCAACCAACTGTATGGAAAGTTCTGAGACAGAGTACAAAACCTAGTGATTACAACTTCTGCAGGCTCTCAATCTCAATGACAAAGAGAAGAGTCTCGCATTTTGTGGTTATGTGCTAGCAAAGATGGAGGATGATGCATTTCTAAAGCATGTAATTCTTAGCGGTGAAGTGACGTTCCACATTAGTGGAAAAGTCAACAGACACAATGTTTGCATATGGGGTTAGAAAATCGACATTCACCATTGCAACATGAAAGAGACTCACCGAAGATCAACGTGTTCTGTGCCGTATCTTGGACAAAGGTTTATGGACCATTTTGCTTTGCAGAAAGAAATGTAATGGGAATCATGTACCTGGACTTGTGGAGCAATGGCTGTTCCTTCAAGTTATGGAAGATTTCCAGGACTTCATTTTCCAATACAATGGAGTTCCACCCCATTGTGCTAATGATGTACAAGGCTTTTTGAATGACTGCCTTCATCAGCACTGGATCGGACGCAGGGGACTTGAGGACCTGGCTCTGCACTTCTGACATCTCCTGATCTCACACCTTGCAACTCTTTCTTATGGGGTTACGTGAAGGAAGCTGTTTACTGTCCCGCCTGTACCAACCACTCTGAACTATCTGCAGAACTGGATCACTACTGGCGTTCACTCAGTAACAGCAGATACACTTTCACGTGTATGGGATGAGTTTGGCTACTGCATTGATGTTTGTGGTGCTGCCAACCGCGACAACATTGAACATTTATCACATTTCTAATTATTATATATTAATTAAAAACTAATTAGTTACAAATTATTAAATTTATTTAAGTGATATCAAATATTATGAAAAACATAAAAACTTTGAAACTTCCTCTTTTCATTGGTATAAAGCTTGTTCATTTTGGATTTATACTTGAATTAAAGAAGTTTTGAAGATGGGCCCGTCATTTAGAATAATCCTGTATAATGTAAGGAGAAGGTATATTGCTACATACCCTAAAACTGATACGTTAAGCTGCAGACAGGCACAATTAAAAGTCACTTACACATTAGCTTCTGGCCTCAGCCTTCGTCAGAAAAAGAAAGAGAAACACACACACATTCATTCACACCTCACGCAAAAATGACCGCCATCTCCAGCAGCTCGGGCTAGAATGAATAGGATGCAGCTGTCACATAGCACGCCAACAGCTATTTGGAGGGGGCAGGGATGGGAAAGGGATAACAGTGTGTTGTCCTCTGTCAATGCATCCGCCAATCTATCTCTGCTCCTCCCCGTTTTGTTCCATCCACTCCCCCACCCTCATCTCCCTGATCCACAACTTCCCGACACTGCACCTCCTGGCAATCAGTTGCACACTCCACAAGACAGTGCTCTTCTCTCCCATACCCACACTACTATACCTTCCCCTTCCCTATCTCCTCCACACTGCTGGTACCATTCTGCATGACAACTGCATTCTGGTCTGAGCTGTCAAGAGATGGCGGGTCACGTGTGCGTGAGGCGTGCTTGCTTAAGTGAATGAATGTGCGCATGTTCTTCTTTTTTTCTGACAGACTGTGGCTGAAAGATAACGTGTAAGTGTCTCTTAATTGTGTCTGCCTGCATCTTAACATGTTATCTTTATGGTAAGTAGCAACCTATCTTCTCCTTGCATTGTTTATATTCCAACCTGGGCTACCCTTCATTTACATATTTGTATAATGTTTTCCTGCTCCAGAGCTCAATTTATCATTTTGTAGGACTCACAATATTATGATGTGGATATCACAAATAATTAATATTTGAGAACTAAAATAGTGTGTTAAATTCTTGCATATACTGCAAATAGGAGTGTTAGACAAACATCACCAAAACTGATCGAGTGATTGCAGAGGGTAAGCAGTCTGCTACTGACATGCTCCTTCACTCTACTAGAGGACAAAGTCGGGAACTTTTGTGTGGCCTCTCTGAGACTGACAGGCAGAAATGTCAAAGGGATGAGTGCAGATATGTGGAACTTACTGCCACGAGGAGCACCACTGCCAGAAGCATCAGTCTCATGCCTCACGCGAAACACTTCCCAGTAGTGCAGAACGGCGAGTCTTTAGTAAACTGCTGATCTGTTACCGCCAAGGTGATCGATTATGACTAAACTTTTCCTAGCAGATCAACACAGTTCACAGCAGAAAATTCAGCCACACACTAATGTGCCACAGCAAATAATCCTTTATCCTTTAATAATGCCAACAGAAATTTCTCGTGTGTGTGTGTGTGTGTGTGTGTGTGTGTGTGTGTGTGTGTGTGTGTGTGTGTGTGTGTGTGTGGGCGCGCGCGCGCACACGTACTTTCATCAAAACTTTTGTGTCTCCTGCTACCGACTGAATGCAGTCAATGAAAAAAATTATGTAGCTACAGCATGATGTGTACCTAGCTGCTTCTGATCTAAATTAAACCACTTAGTTGTTGAAACAATATAAGTTACAGAAAGCACTACTCTATAGTTTTCACTAAATTAATGTTACAGGAGGTAATGCTCCATCAGTAATTCAAGGTGGGAATAAGGAGACCAAAGACATTTTCCATTTTAAAATTGAATGCATAAATTTTAGGATGTCTTTTCTTTTTACAGAATAGTTAAATACTTAATTATATTAAAACCAAAGATTCCAAGACTTACCAAGCAGGAAAGCGCCGGTAGACAGGCACAATAAAATAACACACAAACACACACACAAAATTTTGAGCTTTCGCAACCGGCGGTTGCTTCGTCAGGAAAGAGGGAAGGAGAAGGAAAGATGAAAGGATGAGGGTTTTAAGGGAGAGGGTAAGGAGTCATTCCAATTCCGGGAGTGGAAAGACTTACCTTAGGGGGAAAAAAGGTTAGGTATAAACTCACTCTCTCTCTCTCTCTCTCTCTCTCTCTCTCTCTCACACACACACACACACACACACACACACACACACACACACACACACACACACACACACACAAATCCATTCATACATATACAGACACAAGCTTGCAAAAAGATTTATCTTAGGGGGAAAAAAGGATAGGTATATACTCGCGCGCGCGCACACACACACACACACACACACATACACACACAAATCCATCCATACATATACAGACACAAGCTTGTGTCTGTATATGTATGGATGGATGTGTGTGTGTGTGTGTGTGTGTGTGTGTGTGTGTGTGTGTGTGTGTGTGTGAGTATATACCTATCCTTTTTCCCCCCTAAGGTAAGTCTTTCCGCTCCCGGGATTGGAATGACTCCTTACCCTCTCCCTTAAAACCCACATCCTTTCATCTTTCCTTCTCCTTCCCTCTTTCCTGACGAAGCAACCGCTGGTTGCGAAAGCTCGAAATTTTGTGTGTGTGTTTGTGTGTTATTTTATTGTGCCTGTCTACCGGCGCTTTCCCGCTTGGTAAGTCTTGGAATCTTTGTTTTTAATATATTTTTCCCATCTGGAAGTTTCTTTCTATTTTAAATACTTAATTACCTAGCCAACAATGCCAACTAATCCCAAAGGCTATAGTATATAAAAGAACCCAATAAATTATGAAATATCTTATTATTACCTAGAACCCAAAACATGTTAACATAAACTATACAAATGGTATTGCAGATAGCTGTAGATTAAGTTTTAAAAATATTTTAGGAAGAAAGAAAACAGACTCAGCATGCTACAAAAAGAGGAACTCGCATTTACTGCTTCCCCCTTCCCCCTGCCACTATTTTCTAACAGATTTCGTACCTGACTGTTTAACAAAGACTTGAAAACTACATGTTGATAACTAGGCTACTACACACATAATTCAAAAACAAAATAATAATTCTTCCATTCTGAAACAAAACTGGTACTTAAAATTTCAATAGGTTTTAGTAAATTGTAAGAAGCATTTTATTTCAGCAGCACGTCACCTTTCTCAGGCTTCATCTTCTCAATCATATCAGCATCAAGGGCACCCACACCTCCACTGAACATAATGGGTTTGATCCATTCTCTTCTTTCATTGTGCAAATCCTCCATACCAAAGGTGCGAGCAAACCCACATATTACAGGCTCGCCAAACTTATTTCCATAATCTGAGGCACCATTGCTCGCTTCAACTAATATTTCCAAAGGTCTTGCAAAGTTATCTGGGTATGAATACGATTTTTCTTCCCAAGGAAGATTATAGTCTGAAATCATTTGAAAAATACAGCATAAAAACAATAAATATTCATAAAACAAAAAGATAATAATTGGTCATACTGACCATGTACAGGTTTACACACAGAATATAGCATAAGCATAAACAGCAGCTTTAATGTGGGGCAGCAAAGACACGTGTACATTTGCATTTTGTTGCAATCTGAACAGTGTGAAATGTACAAAGCATGTTGTTTCTTCTACAGTCTCAAATTGATTATGAGAGAAAGTGCCATAGACTACTGGTAGGTAATAATATCACTACTCTTGTGAAGTTTTGCAAAATGTTTCGATAAATTACAATCATTATTGACATTTAGTTCAAGGTAATTTTGGTCTCCATGGAATGAGAATAAGAGTGTAATCTAGAACGTAGTGGCCTACTATGCCTACCCACTGCACATATTGAAGTCAGCCTCCCATTCAATATCGAACAGTTTCCTCGACATCTTGCCTCTGTGTTATGCGAGTGCCACTCAAAGTGAGTTGTTACTCTGCGCTCTCTCTGGTTGTTTAAAATAAATTGATAGGTACAAAATCATGCAGGTTATGAGGTCAGATGCATTACTTGGTTTTTGAAACCTGCACAAATACTGTCAACTGAAGGAAGTATATGGTAGTACAGCAATGAATGAATGAAAGATGAGAATGTGGTGTCAAGAGTTGGGTGAAGAATGAAATCATGCACAATAAACATGTGGCCCTAGAGGAGATACACTCTTATTTCCCAAATACCTCTCATTCTTTGCTCAGTGGAAGTTGTGTCTAAACATTTTGACTATAGCAAAATTGGCAACCGATATGTTTCCAGCCAACACAACACACAGAGCATGATTGCAGCACTGAAATTTATACTGCAGTATAAAGCCAATGAAAATTACTTTCTCAAACCAACTGCACAGGCCTACAAATTTATACTTTGGAATTTTTTTACAATAATTTTAGATGCTCTTAATGTTTTTTCATATGCTAAGTTCAAAAATGCCAAGGATTTCTCTACAACACATTAGGTTTTTTCACAAACTAATGATAAAAAATTCTGAAAATTCAAACTACACTTGGGTCAGAATAACAAAGTGATTGCCATTTGAGTATGGAAGGAGTGGATGTTGTCAGTTAGGGGCATTTCACACAAGCACAATGTGGATACAGTAGCAAAAGCTGTGCAGCACATTGATACGTTCTTCACAAATGTGGTGGGCTGGGCTCACTTCAGAGGATCATAATAGTGTTATCACTCTCCTTAGAAATTTCACAGATAACTTCACACATTTCATAAAATAAAAATACCACACTGAGAAACAAAGCATATCAGAACAAATCAAAACAACTCTGTTACAGACCACAACTGTCACTTGCTGCTGACTGGTAACCAGCAGCTCAGCCAGCAGAGCAGTATGACTACTGTGCACAGGGCAGAAGATGTGACCAAACTCATTCTCTGATTGGTTGTTGCTATGGCAGCTGTCCTCTCAACAACTAGCTGTCAGTCACTTTGTCAATGCTATCCACATGAAATCACATATATTTAAAAATAAAATGCTAAAATAAGGCCCTCCTAACATTATAATGAATTATTATGTTCTTCAGTACTAATATAATGGTGTAAATGTTACTGTCTCTTCTTCTCCGCCTCAAAACTAAGTAAAAAAATTTGTTAGTGTACTGCCCGAGACCGTCCCCTATGTTATCATGCTGACATTCCACAGGCTCTGATAACTTCATTCAATTTCCTTAATTTCCTGGTGGAACCTATCTCTTTGCTTCTCACTCACAGTAATCTACCTAGGTTGTCTGGGAATAGCAGTTTCGAGCCCACTGAGGCATCCAGTACTTTGAAGTTGTACAGCATGTTTCTTAGAATATTCTTATAATCAGGGTCTTTGTAGTTGCCAAGAAATATATTGATAACTTCTTTAAAGGATATGCTAGCTGATCTTTCATGTCTTTAATTTTATCTTCCAGTGTTTTGTCTTTTATTAGTTTCTGAACATGTCTTTTATTAGTTTCTGAACATCAGGGCCAACGAAAACTCCTTTCAGTTTAGCCTCTGGTAGCCTTGGAAACCTACTTGGCAGGTACTTGAAAGTGTCACCATCTATTCATAGGGCTTTAATAAAGTGTTTCATAATTTCAAATGTTATGTGAAGTGGAGGCAGGATGGTGTACGAGAGAGAGAGAGAGAGAGAGAGAGAGAGAGAGAGAGAGAGAGAGAGAGAGAGAGAGCACATGCATGTGTGTCGAGGGGGGAAGAACCAATGAATCAAACTTTATCTGAAATCAGCATAAAAAAATACACCAGAAAAACTTTTTAGCCTTACGAAAATTCCATTATTAACCAGTGTTGTTCCTTATCATGAGACCAGATGTGTCACTTCACCCCAGAGATAAGAGTGTCAAAGACTGGCACCATCCCTTGTCAATGCAAAAAGGCATGGAAATTGGTAAAAACTTTGTCAACGCGAAAACATCTGGTGACAGTTATTTGGGACTGTAAGGCTACTCTCTTCGTTGATTACATGTCAAAAAGCATTATGATGAATCCAAGTTGAAAAAAACTGCAGCGACGACTTCAGCAACAGAAAATCATAGTTGTGGAACATTTTCTCACATTACTCTACTTCTTCACTATAAGCATACTATCATTTCAAAGTAGTCTTCTCTTTGAGCATTTGAAGTTACGCATCTGTGCTGTTGCGTGCAGTTGGGCTCTGTTGCTACATCCTTTAATGTTGTCGCTGACTATCCTGGGCCAGAGTGGTTTGGCAGATATGTCTTGTTGGCAGCCACAACATACAAGCATTGAGACATTACCATTAAGTTAAATCAAACAGAACAGGAAGAGAAGGTAGTCTCATTGCAGAGCTGTGGAAACACGTAAGTAATGAGTTGGTTCAGAGTATTCATAATGTTGTAGCCAAAATATGGGAGACAGACCGGCTTTTTAATGACTGGACCTCTGCCATCCTGTGCCCACTACACAAGAGAGGAGACATGTCAAGGTCTCATCAACTATAGAAGCATTTCCTTCCTTTCAGTGACCAATAAGAAATTACTCAAAATAGTGGAAAGACAACTAGACTCGTGCATAGGAAAGGATTAAATAAGATTCAGGAAGTGAAGACCATGTGCAGAAGTGATACTGAACCTTAAAACGATCCTCAAATACATGAAATAAAAGAGCCTCACTTTACACAATAATAGCTGTCTTTCAAAAGGCTTATGGCTCATCAAAATACACTCCCTCTTGCACACACTATTTGAACAAGGTCTAGATAACAATACACCAAACCTTGTGAAAGCAACACTTACCAATATAATGTTCAAAGTAAAGTTCAGAGAACTGTCAAGGAACTTCGAGATCAGAACTGGTGTTAGACAAGGAGACAGCCTACTCACAACACTCTTCAACTGTCTGTTAGAGAATGTTATTTGAGAATGGATGAAGCTACTTACAGATGACTCTGGACTGAGAATTGGTTTCAAAAAGGGCAATTTAGTTGTCACCTGCCTAGCTTTTACAGATAATGTCACACTTCCAATATGCAATGTAAAGGGAGTTACTTATCAACTCCGCTTCCTCAACTGCATAGCAACAAGTTGAGTTGGAAAATTCCATCAACAAGACTGAGACACCCCCAATACAATCCCATTAGGCAACACATTAATGTGTGGTACCAACTCCTTCAAATACCTCAGAAAATGGATAACTCCATACATCAATGAGGTAATGGTTGTGAACAACAAGTGCACCAACCAGAGAAAGTCTCCTATCTAGGTAAGAATATTTACAGATCTAAATCATCTTCCCTCAGTCTCAAAATCTGACAGTATGGGGAGTTTCCATATTGTATACCTAACACAGCAGAAAAGGATAACTCAGAGAGCTAGAATAAAAGGGACAGAAAAACCATGGGCCTCATCAAAGAAGGCAGTGTGTACATAATCAGGCACAACAAGGAACTCTATCAACATTTAGAGTGCATTACAACAGCAATGAGAAAGAGTAGGCTGATCTTCTACAGGCATGAAGTCAGAAAGAATGATTGGAAACTCATGTCAAGGATCGTCAGCACTGTTTCTAGAAAGAAAGTGAAAGTGAACAACACCAGTTAGGAAAGACCTTGAGCTTGTCATAATGAAGCCCCAAATGGTTCAGTGTAGGCCTGCCATGTGTAACGAAAAACGTATGGCCAAATATTCAGGAAGAAAGGACACATGCATCAACCTGCTGTTGCAATGAATCCCAGATGCACTGATGTATCCCAGGAGAACTGTATATTGTTTCACAGCCACTGCCTTCCACAATATGGGCACCAAGACTTTTACATCTCGTACCAGGCTTCCACACACAAGAGTTTTCAAAAGCCACCACAAATAAAGGCTAAATAGGCTTAAGTCTACAGAGCATGGAGGCCAAGGAATTGGTCTACCTCCACCTATTCATCCATCACAGAATCTGTTATTTAGAGGCCTACAAACATTAACACTGAAATGAGAAGGAGCTCCATTGTGTATGGAGTACATGTATTGTCATTCTCTCACACAATGTTACTGCAAATCAGGAATCCCTCTATGCAGGACATGTCAAGCAGATATGATATCTGGCAGTGATGGATAATGTGAAGCGTTTTTTCATCTTTTATTATATTTATAAATGATTCTGTGGTTTTTGATTAGTGATTGACTGATGACAGTAAATGTCCTAGTGGAATAAATATAATGAGTGACTCTACAATGAAATTTTCACTCTGTAGTGGTGTGGGTCCTGATACGAAACTTCCAGGCAGATTAAAACTGTGTGTCAAGCCGAGACTTGAACTCAGGACCTTTGCCTTTCACAGGCTAGTGCTTAGTGTGTGAGATTATCATCACAGTATGCCCAACTGTTCAAAGAGATGTCTTCAGGATGTGTAGTGTCACATAGTTATTATCCTTATTACATGCTACTATGCAACACACACACACACACACACACACACACACACACACACACACACACACACACTTTTTATCAATGTAGGGTTCACCATAAAATATGATGCCAAAAGTCTTTAGTAGATGAAAATTGGTAAAAGTCTTTAGTAGATGAAAATTGGTAAAAGTAAGTCACTGTTTTGACATTTTCAGCTCCAAAA
This sequence comes from Schistocerca gregaria, assembly GCF_023897955.1. Classification (NCBI taxonomy): domain Eukaryota; kingdom Metazoa; phylum Arthropoda; class Insecta; order Orthoptera; family Acrididae; genus Schistocerca; species Schistocerca gregaria. Next base: position 545,445,806 of record NC_064926.1, read on the forward strand.
CCAATATAACTCTAATGCACAGGCTGCAGAGCTTAGACATTTTAGAAGATTTATAACATGTGTCGTGTTTAAGATGATTTGTAACAAGACCACCAGTTCAGGTTCTTATCAGTATGACTCCATAAGAATTTAGGATATTCTATTTCATTTACTGATTTACTTTCATGCCTAATTTCAATCACACGTTCAAGTCTTGTGCAACACAGAACTGCACGTATTGTATTTTATCCAAGTTCAGCTACAGATGGTTTGCAAAGTTCTGGTTACTAGCTTTATACAAATGATATATGTGCTGTATGCAACAGCCTCGACAGCAGACAATCTGGCAGTGCTGCTAATGAATTGTTTAAATGAACTGTGAACATTAGAGATCCTACCATGCTTCCTATGGGTACATCGGCTCTTTCTTTCATTTCTGTAGAACATTCACTGTCCAGTATAACATATTCGTTTTCAATAGTATAATATTTATCAAGCCAAATACATTTAGGAGAAATCCTCGGTGCAGCAAAACAGCTTAAATCACTTCATGAAGACAAGGCCTTCAGCTAAAATTGTATACCAGTGAGTATGCTGATACAATAGCTCCACACTTAGCAATCTTATGCAAACTGCCTGCTACTTGAAAGATCCGCACCTAAAGACTGGAAAGTTAGACAAGTCACACCAATACCTACTACCATAATTGATGGACTATAAGATGCAACTTAATTTTTAAGCAACTTTTTTAAAAAAATAATATTTTTACCATTTTTATTATTAGAATGCAAAGCCTGACAAAAAAATCTTCTTAGTTTACAAAATCAAAATGAACTTTAAAGTCCTTGAAAATCGTCATCTTAACTTTCTTCTTCTTCCTCCTCTTCATTGTCATCATTGCCCTCTTCATATATACAATTGTCTTCGCTGCCATTGAGAGCACTACTTATGCCGCACTTTTAACAATAATGTCTTCGATCACTCTAGACCACAACTGTCTTATCCACTGGCACACTTGTATGATCGTAGGTCATTTTAAACTTCCATTTGGTATGAATTCGTGTTGGGTTTCATCCAGCATCCATTTGTTCCATTCCTCTCTCATATAGACATTAAATGGTATATTTATCGAGACATCAAGATGTTTCAATTGTGAAGTATGTCCTCCTGGAATAACAGCAAGCTCTGTATTTCCCCATCTCAACTTCTCTTTCACTGAATTTTTCAAATAACTACTAAACTGATCTGGCATAAGAAGAGAACTCTTCTTCAATAAAGCACCTTTCCTTCTCTGCCGCACACTGTTAATTCACAATTTCTTATCAGCATCATCAATTCTACCATTGTGTACATATACAACACCTGGTGGTATTTCAGAAGGTTTCAGTACTGTTTTGCACTTGAAAATGATCATTACCTCTAGTTTAGTACTGTCAGCACAACATGAAAGGACAACAGAGTAGTGCATTTTTCCATTTCCACTTGCTTTTACAGTTTTTTAGTTATAGTTTCGACGCCTTTCACCACAACTATTCTGTTAATCATCACATCAAATATCATCTATATTTGCTATTTAGCTTAGTTCCACATTGGTTTTCTTTCAATGTAGATTAAGAAAGTGATGGAAAGATAATATTTTCTCCTCTTGCTTTTATGGCATTTTCTGAGATATTTTGGTTTTGGTTTTTATTCTAAGTCCATGACACTTCATAAACCTGTAGCAACAACCAACTCCACCCTTAAAGTTCGTTAAGTTCCACTACAGCCCTAGCTTACGAGCATGTACTGGCATTTGAATCACTTTTGCATTAATTCCAATGCCTCTTGACAGTGACCTTCAATATATTTCAACACGTCATCTAGTTTTGGCCATTTTGCATTCAGTCCTCTGTTTGCACATTTAGTCTTCCATATTTTTTTCAGTTCTTCTTTCGAGCCTGCTAATCGCAATTGGTTGTTCTGTTGGTGGAGGGCCGAAATGCCACTCAGCTGCTATGTTTCCATGTTTTTCTGCATATACAATTACATTCAATTTATAGCTCACATCATATGAATAACTTCTATTTTTTCCATTATGAAACTAGCTACTAACAAAAATAGTGTACTGTTACTGATAACATAAACCACTTTCAATGCAAGTTCACTGGTACTGTAGACTGCAGTAACACATCATAGGCTAGACAGTGTTCTGTGTTTGTGATGGCTGGGTGGGAGAGAGACAGTGTTCGCAATCTTTTGAATCTCAACAACTCATGTTCGTCTCGTTGGTGCACTGTTGAGTCCAATGTTGCAGATAGAAATAGGTTTTTCGCAGCATCAAATATATGGCCATTTTTAGGACTAGTGAGAATTTTACATAAACACTGGACTTTTTTATATAAATTCCGCGTATAAGATGCATGTGAATTTTGGAGGCAATTTTTTGAAGAAAAAAGAGCATCTTGTAGTCTGGAAAGTACGGTAAAGGACATAGGAGTAATCTGCTGAATTACAGACATATTGCTAATGTCAATTTGCAGTGATTTTGGAACACATACTGTGTTCAAACTTATGAATTACCTCGCACAGAAGTAATATCTGGCATTTCCCAAGGAAGTGTTATAGACCCTCGCTGTTCGAGATCTACATAATGATTTAGGAAACAATTTAAAGAGCCCTCTTAGATTGTCTCAGACTTTGCTGTCATTTACTGTCCTATAAATTCATCAAATAATTGATACCAATTGCAAAATGATTTACACATGATATCTGTATACTGCAAAAAGTGGCAATTTGCCGTAAATAATCAAAAATGAAAGGTCATCTACACGAGTACTTAAAGAATCTGCTAAATTTCCATTACATGATAAATCACACAAATCTATAGCCTGTGTATTCAACTACATACTTAGGCATTGCAATTACGAAGAACTTAAATTGAACGATCTTATAGATAATGTTGCGGGGAAAGCGAACCAACGACTGCAATTTCTTGCCAGAGCACTTAGAAACTGCAACAGGGCTACTAAGGAGACTGCTTACAATGTGCTTGTCCACCCTCTTCTAGAGTATTGCTGTGCAGTGTTGGATCCACATCAGACAGGATCGATGGAGGACATCAAAAAAGTCGAAGGAAGGGCTGCTCATTTTGTACTGAATTTATCATGCTGAGAAATGAGATGGAGCGATCTGTTTTACTTGGTAAAAAACTTTCTATAACCAAGATTGCATAAATACTTATTTATTTTGGACAACCTGTTTCTACAGATTTTGCTGTCAGCTTCTGGCCTTCAAAAATTTTTGGAGCAAAATGTGTTCATTGGGTTATAATCTCATGCGAAGTTGTCATATTAGTGGTAAAATGTAGCACATTATATAAATATTTTTTCGACCACCATGGATCCTTGCTCCTTCCATCAGCATCAGTACAGAAAAGTTTCCTTATCACTAGCTACAATCCAGTCCAACACACTGTTCCTGCATTGTTGCTTGGCTCACTGAATCCCCCCAAATGGCCTTACCATCAAATTTCCCTTCTCTGGCTGCCACCCTTCCTTCAACAATGACATCCATCTGTTCAGATTTCACCAAACCGTAGCCCTTACCAACATACTCCTGCAAAACCATTTCAATCAGGCCCAAACCTCTCTCCAATACCTTCACTCCATCCATAAAATTCTCCTGCTATGCAATCCCAAATTCCTGGATCCCGTTACACACACTGAAACTCTTGCCCTCCAGAAGCTAGGGCGACACGCATAACGTCGCTTCAAAAAATTATTCAACCTGCTCAGTTCCTATTCCCGCCTTCAACTACCACTGTCCACCACCCCTACAACAACCTCCAGACCTCCCCCATGCCCCTTCACAGCTGACAAACCCTGTCTTGCAGACCTACTACATTTATCCACCCTCCAAAACTCTCCCCCCTTCCCCCACCACCACACAAAATCCAGAACCTAAACAGAACCAAACACAGTCATGAACCTATCCTACAAAATCCTTAACTCCATAAAAGTATCAGTCCTTTCCAAAGGACTCACCTTTTGGCCCACTCCCAAATCAATCATGCACGACTTGTTTAAGATGTTCTCTCTTTCTCCCGGTCCCTACGGTGGAAACACTTTCTCGCCACCAACCCTACCAATCAGACTCAACCAGAGACCAATGTTGAACCCTGCATGACCCAGTTCATTTCTCCATTCAACCATGATCCACCATCACTGTCCCCAAATCAACCCCTTTTCTTAACCTCAAACCTTGCCTCACCATTGTTCCTCAGATACTTAAACATGCAAACTAACCTTACATCCACAGAAAGAAACACAATTCACCACTTAAACACTGATCCTGACCTTATAATCCTATCTGCTGACAAAGGCTCCAACACTCTTGTTTTGAACTGCAAGGTTAACCTGCCAGCTGTCAGATTCATCTACCTACAAATCTTGTCACAGTGACTCAATTCCAGAAATGCAGCAGGATCAAAAGTCTCCCCTCAAACCCTTAGGCCCATCCCACAACCTCTCCCCAGAGTCCATCTCTCTCCTCACCCCTACCACTCCCTGCACTCCTACATTCTGCATGCTTCCTAAAGTCCATAAACCCAACCACCCAGGATGCCCCACTGTGGCTGGTTATTCTGCCCCCACCAAGAGAATCTCTGCTCTTGTTGACCAACACCTTCAGCCTATTACCCACAACCCATCCTCCTATATAAAAGATACCAACTATTTCCTCCACTGACTCTCCACAGTTCTTACTCCGTTACCACATGGTGCCCTGCTCGTCGCTACTGATGCCACTTCCCTTACACTAACATCTCTAGTGCCCATGGCATTACCGCTATTAAACAATACTTTTCCCAATGTCCACTGGATTGTAAACCAACCATCTCCCTCCTAGTCATAATAACCAACTATACTCTCACCCACAATTACGTCTCCTTTGAAGACATTACTTACAAACAAATCCAAGGTACAGCTATGGGCACCTGCATGTGCTATTCTATGTCAACTTTTCATGGGCCATCTAGAGGAATCATTCCTAAACATCCAGAGTCCCAAACCCCTCACCCGGTTCAGATTCAGTGATGAGGTCTTCATGATCTGGATCAAGGGTGAGGACACCTGTCCACATTCCTTCAGTACCTCACCACCTTCCCCCACATTCGTTTCACCTACTCCTACTAAACCCATTAAGCCACCTTTTTCCAGGTTGGCTCCACCCTTGTACAAAAACAGATCTCCTGAGCCTTATCTTTCCACTCACCCAACACCTCTTAAAGTCCCACCATCCGGCCACATAGAAGCACTCCCCTTATGACTCAGTACCACCCAGTACTGGAGCAACTTACATTCTCCACCAGGGTTTTCACTACCTGTTGCCATGCCCTGAAATGAGAAATGTCCTACCCACTATCCTTCCCACCTCTCCCACAGTGGTATTCCGTCACCCATCGAACCTACACAATATTCTCGTCCATCCCTACACAACTCCTGCTCCCAGCTCCTTGCATCATGGCTCATATCCCTGTAATAGACATAGATGCAAGACCTGTTCCATACTTCCTCCTACCACCACCACCACCACCACCACAACCACCACCACCACCACCACCACCCACTCCAGTCTGGCCACAAACATCACCTATCCCATCAAAGGCAGGGCTACCTTGGAAATCAGTCATGTGACCTACAAGCTCAGTTGCAACCACTGTGCTGTATTCTACATGGGCATGAGAACCAACAAGCTGTCTGCCTGCATGAATGGCCACTGACAAACTGTGGCCAAGAAACAACTGGACCACCCTGTTGCTGAGCATGTTGCCCAACATGACGTCCTTCATTTCAATGACTGCTTCACAGCCTGTGCCACCTGCATCCTTCCCACCAACACCAGCTTTCCTAAATTGTGCAGGTGGAAACTCTACTCTCCTTTAGCACTACTCCCCCCCTCTCCCCTGCCCTCTGTTTAACCTCCCAACTGCACTTAGCTGCCCTACTCTCCACTTCATCTCTACACAGTCCCAGCAGCACTTTACCGTCCCCCACTCCTACCTTGCTATCCCTCTCCTTTCCCACCCCAACCTCCACCTTACCTCTCAGCTGGTTGCCTCTCCCATAATGGGCTTGTGTGTGTGTGTGTGGGGGGGGGGGGGGGGGGGGGTGTTGTCAAATTTTGACAAAGGACTTTCTGGCCAAAAGGTAATCTTGCGACAGTCATTTTGTGGCACCTTTCTGCAACACACTATCTCTACTATATGGTGAATAGCAGCTATCCTTTTCATTATATTGTTATATAAATATTTGTCAGATATAAAGCACCCACAATCAGAAAGCACTTTGTGCACATGATCACATCCATATATCTAACACTTTACAAACAACTGTTAAGTCTTAAAAAATCATGATATAAGGTAAAATGTTCATCAGCACATTTGTTTAATTTATCACGACATGTTCATCAATGAATAGAACATGACAAACTAACATAAACAAATGTGCTGATGTGCATTTCACTGTATGTTTTTATGTTTAAACTGTAATGATCATCTGTGGGGGTTACCTATACGGACATGGTCATGTGCACAAAGTGCTTTTTGATTGTAAATTATATCTGACAAACCTTTGACTAATGTGTTACATTTTATCCAAGAATATTGCAACTTGGCATGAGGGTATAACTCACAATGAACACATTTTGTAGCGAAAATTTTTGAAGACCAGAAAATGACAGTCAAGTCTTTCAAAACCACTTATCAACTTGTATTATTGTGAAATAGGGGAGAGAGAGCCACAGATATGATACACAATTTAAGGTGGCAACTGTTGAAACAAAAGACATTTCTTGTTGTGCCAGCATCTTCTCTAAAAACTTCATTCACCAACTTTCTCTCCAAAGTGTGAAAATATTTTGTTGGCGCCCACCTACATGGAGAGAAATGATCATTGTAATGCAATAAAAGCAATCGGAGCTCACAAGGAAAGTTTTAAGTGTTCTTTTTTCCCACATGTTGTTCAAGAGTGGAATGGCAGAAAAATAGCTTTAAAGCGGTTCAATGAACCCTCGGTCAGGCACTTAATTGTGCATTGCAGAATAATCATGTAGGTGTAGATGCTGATATCAGACTCACATATATTACAAGCTGAGACGCTGACAGTTTCAGAAGAATCCATTCTCACACATTCCACAACGGAAAAATGTTTGTAGTAACACTACAACTGAAAGAGAGGAAATCTATTTTTATCTGCATTATGCAGCACTGATTATGTAATAGAAGATTAAATAAGTACTCACCAGGAATCAACAGATTTCCAACAGAGTAGCCGGCAGTTCCCGCAATATAATGGCCGCCTCTTCCGACAGCGTGGACGTCTCTTATCCTGCCCCCGGTGCCTGTTGTTGCCCCACTGTAGAGTATCGAGAACACATCGGTAGCATCGAGTTTGTTGCTGTACAGGGGGTATTACTACTAACGAGTCAGGAAATCATTACCTGAATGGTGCGACACCTGTAGGGAAATTGTGTGTCTCTGCCGTGAAGACGATGTGCAACATTCCTTCTTCTATTTCGAAGTTACTTGCTTCCTTTGCCACTTTTGGATGGAATTTTTTGACTTGAAAGCCTTCAATTGCACTGAAATAATAATAATAATAATAATAATAATAATAATAATTAAAATAGTGGATTCCATGTCGTCACATCTGCTCATCAGCCTAATACCTCATTAGGACACATAAAAGAGGTCCAACAGCAAAAGCACAGCCCCATCAGTGGGCTAGGCATGGCTGCTACACACACCAACCACACTGATTAGCTAACGTGATTTTGTATATGCCTCTATGGCAAAGCCTCAGAGTTTGACAAAATAATTTAATTGGATAGGTAAAAAAATCTACTCACCAAGCAGCGGCAGAACACACACACACACACACACACACACACACACACACACACACACACACACACACAAAAGAAAGTTATAATTAGGCAAGCTTTCAGAGCCAGCGGCTTCTTCTTCAGGCAGAAGGATTGAAGGGGAAGGAAGAGGGGTTAAGGAAAAGGACTGGAGAGGTCTAGGAAAAGGTTTAGATTTTGGGAAAGTCACCCAGAAATGCAGGTCAGGGGAGACTTACTGGATGGGATGAGAAGGAAAGGTGGATTGTTGCATTGGAGAAGATTTGAAAACATGAGTGGTTAAAGGTAGAAGACAGGGTAATATGGAAGACATGGATTACTGCTTAAACATCGTGTCTGGTTAATAAGAGTGGAAAGCTAAGTGCATCGCACATAACAGAGCTGGGAGGGAGGGGATGGGAGGGGGTGAAAAATAGACGTGTAAGACAATGAAAGATGTGGAAAACTAAAATAGAGTGAAAAAAAAAGAGTAGTTACTTTGAAGAAATGCTGAGCCAGAAGGAATTAATGTAAATTAAGGACAGGGGATGGCGAGAGCCAAGGAGATGCTGTCCCCATCGCTCTAAGAAACTGGTGGCTGAGAGAAGAATCCAGATGGTGTGTGGTGAAACAGGCACCGAGGTCATGACTGTCATGTTGTACAGCATGCTCTGTAACAGGATATTGTGTGTTGCCTGTGTACACCCTCTGCCTATGCTCATTCATCATAACTGATAATTTGGTGGTAGTCATGCCGATGTAAAATGCCAAACAGTGTTTACATAACCTCAAATGTGAAGTAGTAGTTGGTAAGTATAAAGTTGATTAAGGTGAGTAGGAAGGATACCATTGTTTGGAATCATGTGCGCACTGACAGAGGACATGTTCAGCAGCAGACAGATCATGTATGTGGGGGGTGTCGATATAGAGGGAGATGACATCAATGGTGAAAAGCAAGGTGTGTGGCGGGACTGAGACAGACACGGATTTCAGACGATCTAGGAAATGATTGGTATCTTTGATACAGGAACGAAGTCTTTGTACTATGGGTTGCAGGTGATGACTGAATAAGGCAGATATATGTTCAGTGGGTGCTCTGAAGCCTGCAATTATGACAACCAGGTTGGTTGGATCTGTGGATCTTACAAAGAAGGTAAAAGGTGGGGGTGTGTGGTTGTGGTAGTGTGAGAAGTTGTATGGATTGACTTGTTAGTCCTTCTGAGGGGACTTACAGAAGGACTGGAGATCAGTTTGAATCACAGGCACAGGATGTTAATGGTAGATGTTGTATGTAGAGGTGTCAGATAGCTGGCGTAGACCTTCACTAACATTCTCCTTATGGTCAAGTACACAGTGGTAGATCCTGTGTCTGCTGGAAGGATAATGATGGAGTCATCAGCTTTTAGGGAATGTAGGGCCTGGAGTTCTGCAGAGGACAAGTTAGGGTAATGTTGAAGGAACCTGTGGAAGTGCTGTGAAGCACTGCTGGATGTGAGGAATTATTGGAAGGCTTATACACGACAATTTTGAGGTAGTGGTGGTAGATCAAGTTGGCACTGTGGTCGGAACTGTTCAAGGCAGGGTTCAATTTCAGGTTTTCTGTTGGAAAGGTTTTGGGACTGAGTTGCAAAATGATACTACCAGTTGACATTATGAGTGAAGGAAAGTATGTCCCTTCACCAAAGCAGCATTATCAAATGCAGGGGAGAGTGCTTTAAACAAGAGGCTGAGGACACTACTGTTTTGATTGGTTCTTGTGATTATGTGTTATTCTTGGTCTGGGAGGCAGTAGCAAAGGCTGTTGGATGTTAAGGAGGTTGGACAAGCTGTGTGTGTGTGTGTGTGTGTTTCTTTTTTTTCTGCTGCCACTTGGTGAGTAGATTTTTTATCTATCCAATTAAATTACTTTGTCAAATATTGATTGTTTTTGTTGTTATAAAAGCCTCAGAATTGTCCCAGCTCTACAGACAACTTCAGTGCCACAAGCCGACTTTTGTGTGTCACAGTTGAAAACTGGCAGCAGGACATTCATCTGTCAGGGTGCTTGCTTTCCATAAGAAGACATGACAACAATGCATTGACATATGGAAAACATCAATATTTTATAGAAATAAAATCTATTTTAATACACTTTTGGCATGGAAAGTTCCTGCAGTGTGCGTGTTTGTGTCCACTCTAGCTTGAAGAAGCATTCGTCTGGAAGTTAGCAATGTTTTCATTCTTGATCGTGTGCTTGCCAAGTTGTTACCTTTACTTCTTAATTATTTATAATGATATTTATAGACATATTTTACTGTCAGTGACTTCACAATATTGAAACATCTTCCGTATATTATGGACTTTTGAAATTCTGTTCTCTATATATTTTTGGTCAGTATTAGATGCAACCACTCACTGGTGAGCACATTTCCTGTCAAACAAATTTGACAGAATGAAGATTCTTTAGCCAATTCTAAAATTACATTAATTAACTCCCGTAGACCTTGAAAGCATTAAATTTTTTATTGTATGTAAAGCAGCTGATGACAGAACTATGAGGAGAGACACTGCAGCTATGAAGTTGTTTCTTCTAGTCAGTAAATATCTGGCCTCCGAAACAGTATGACCACCATCTCGAAAGCTGCTCTCCTCAAGGAAATTGACAGAAGGCTTAAGAAAAGAGAGCAGATAGATTTAGTTGACGTACCTGTGTTTTTGTATTCAGTGTTATAGAACATAGATCATTCTGATCCAAATTCATTACAAGAAGCTCTTAGCCAGATTGAAACATCCGTTGCAGCACTGTGAGTAAATCTATCATCATCAGTTCATTCTTTTCATCCACAGTGCCACAGACAATACTGTCCTGGCCAATTCCCTATTCCTTGACTTTCAGAAGCCATGCTGTACAATTCCTCACTGTTCTTTGGTGAACAAAATATGAACTTGCTGAGTGTTGGCCATTTGTCACTAATTTAGGACGTCACATTGAAATGTTGTTTGTAATGGGACGAAATTGATGGAAGTAAAGGCAATTTCTTGAGTACCTCAAGGAATGTTGAGTCATTACTGTTTACAGTATATATTAATGACGGCAGCTTCATGAGGCTACAACTTGATGATGCTGTTATCTATAGGAAGACTGCAATGTCAAAAGACTGCACCCAAATGTGGGAATACCTACAGAATGTATAGCAACTGGCAGTGGACCCCACATGTACACAAATGTAACATATTGCGCATAAGTAGGTGAAGAGAACCATAACTGTTCTGTTGCACTACTGGTGACAAATCACTCAAAACAGTAATGACTGTAAGACACCCAGGTGTAACTGACTGAAGTGATATCAAGTGGAGCGAATACAGAAAATTGATACCGAGGAGTAACTGTCTACAGTGACCTAAAGTGGAATGAACATTCAAAACTAACTGTAAGAAAAGCAGGTGCCAGGCTGAGATTCACTGAGAGAATCTTAAGGAAATACAATTCATCCACCAAAAAAAGTGGCTTATGGAACACTCTTTTGACTGATTCTTGAGAATTGATCACCATAATATATTGCTTATGAACTGTAGATTAAAACTGAAGAAATTAAAAAAAAAAAAAAAAAAAAAAAAAAAAAAAAAAAAAAAAAAAAAAAAAAGAGGAAAGTAAGGAGATGGGACTTGGGTAACTTAAAAAGATCAGTTTCTGAAAGTTTCAAAAGGAGTTTCAGGTGCCAACTGACAGAAACAAGAATAAATAACACAACCAAAGACAAATGCATTGACTTGACAGATGAACCAGTGAATGCAGAACAAGATTCAAACAGGCAAAAAGACAGATAGCTACTTAGCATTAAGATGAATGTTAGACAGGCACAATTAAAAGTCACTTACATAAATCTTTTGACCACAGCCTTCATTGGTAACAGAGAGACACACAGAAGCAAGCACACCTCATGCACACATGACCGCCAACTCGGGATGGAATACAGCTATCACTTGGCAGCAATCTGGAACGGGCACGATTGTATCCCTGTAGAAGACCCAGGTGCAAAACCTGCCCAATTCACCCAGCCAGCACCTCCTATTCCAGTCCTGTAAAAGGTTTACCTCCTATTCCAGTCCTGTAACAGGTTTATTCTAACCCATCAGGAGCCGTGCCACCTGTGAAAGCAGCAATGTCATTTACTAGCTTTGCTGCAAACACTGCACAGCTTTTTACACTGGTATGACAACTAATCAGGTGTCAACCAGGATGAACGGCAGCAGCCAAACTGTGGCCAAGAGCAAAGTAGACCACCCTGTGGAACAACGTGCAACTGAACATAACACACTTTATTTTAATGGGTGCTTCACGTTCTGGGCCATGTGGATCCTCCCCTCACCCAGCAGCTTTTCTGAACTATGCAGATGGGAGTTACCCTTACAACACATTCTCCACTCCCATAATTATCCCAGCTTCAAACTACGGTAACACACTGCCCCACACCCTCCACCCAACAGTTTTCACGCCCTCTGTCCTATCATCACCTCCCCATTCTCATCTCCCACCCTCTACCAGCACACCCGCTGCCTTTCCCCACCTCCCTGCACCACAACCTCCTGACACTATGCCTGTTGGCATTTTAGTCCCTGCACACTCCACCGGACAGTGTTTGTCTCTCTCCCCATCCATACACGTCTGCTGCTTTTCCCCACTCCTCTCCTTTTTTTGCTCCTTTTTTCCCCACCTCCCTGCACACTCTGCCAGACAGTGTTTGTCTCTCTTCCCATTCATACACGTCCCCTTCTCTGCTCCCTCTAGCTTGCTGGTTGCATCCCACATGATAGTTGCAGTCCGGCCTGAGAGGCTGGAGTTGGCGGTCATGTGTGCATGAGTTGTGCTTGCTTGTATGTGTCTCTTTTACTAATGAAGGATGTGTCCAAAAGCTTTATGTAAGTCTCTTTTAATTGTGCCTGTCTGCAACTTAACTTGTCCTCTTTACGGTAAGTTGCAATCTGTCTTTTCCTACATTGTTGATATTCCTACCTGGAGTTTCCATTGTTTTGTAGAAGAGTTTTGCTATTTAGGCAGCAAAACAGCTGATGCTGGCTGAAGTAGAGGATATATATAAAATGGAGGCTGACAACAGCAAGCAAAGCATTTCTGAAAGACAGGAATCTCCTAATATTTGACGTAAGTTTAAATGTTAGGGAGTCTTTTCTGAAGGTATTTGTCTTGATTATAACCTTATGAGGAACTTAAATGTAGATGACAAGCAGTTCTGACAAGAATAGTGTAGAAGTGTTTGAAATATGGTGCTACAGAAGAATGATAAAGATTAGATATAACAACAAAAAAACAGTTATTAATAATATAATGTAAATGGACAGACAAAAAAATCTACTCACCAAGCACCAACAGGGGAACACACACACAAAAGGATTTAACTTTCACAAGCTTTCGGAGCCAGTGGCTCTTTCTTCTGGCAGAAGAGTAGAAGGGAAAGGAAGAGGGGTGAAAGAAAAGGACTAGAGAGGTTTAGGGAAAGCGGTACAGTTTAGAAAAGTCATCCAGAATCCCAGGTCAGGGGAGACTTACCGGACAGGATGAGAAGGAACGACTGATTGTTGGGGACTGCACCGCACGAGGTTTGGAAAATTAGATAAGTAGATCAAGTATGTAATGAGGAGATAGTGAACAGAACTGGGTAAAAAAAGAAATTTATTGCACAATTTGACTAAAAGAAGGGCTCAGTTGATAGAACCCATTCTGAAGCACCAAGAGACCCAGAATTTGGTAATGGAAGGAAGTACGGAGAGAAAAATTTCAGAGGGAGACCAAGGGATGAATACAATAGGCAGGTTTCAAATGGATGTAGGTTGCAACTGTTATTCAAAGATGAAGAGGCTGGCACAGGATAGATTAATGTGGAGAGCTTTATCAAATCAGTTTTCAAACTGAAGACCACAACAACAACAACAACAACAACAACAACAAACAACCCTGAGGTCATGTGCTTGGCACAGATGAGGTTAGATATTGCCCGTGTTGTCATTTAGGGGACCAACCCAGCATTTGCCTTAAGCCACTTATTGAAACTATACAATGGTCCAAATGGATAATTAGTCTCTGACCAATGAATGTAATGTAAAAGGTAGGAAGGGGCAATCACATGTTTTTAGTGCTGATGCAGAATTAAAGAATGGTTTACTTACCTGCTGTTATCATTGAATTTTATCACATTGTTTTGGTTCGATGAATTCTGCGTGTCAATAATCATGTCAATTAGGGATTCCTTCTGCTCCTCTCCATCAATAATCATGCGGCCCTAAAAATAAAAAGATATGGTAATGGAAAATCCTGGTAGAATGTAAATAATTTAGGAGTAAATATAACTGAATAGTAGAGGCATTGACTATTCAGCGATGATGTTACCTTCACTCCTGAATTAGTTGTGTAAAAATAAACCATGAGAGAAAGGCAGAAAAATATATGAAGATGAAAGTTTTCTTACAGGCCTCTCTACTATCAATTACTTTTTATCAAGCTTGTTTTCACTATGGGGAAAGACACACAGGTTGAAGAGTCATATCTTACATCAAATTCCTAAAATTCTCTTTCACAACTGCACTGTTAATGCTATTAATAACATTCCGTTGTGTTCTGTCCATGGATGCAACTTCTAGCTTAGTGATATATTTTACTAATAATATTCCATCTTCAGTCACAATATTTTCATTTCCTAATTACTGTCCAATGGGTTTTGGAATTACAACTCCACTTTGAAGGACAGTATAGACAAAACAGGCCTTATGTCTGATTCAGTTTCTCATCCAACAGTAACACAACAACAGTTAGAATTAATAGGAAAATTGTCTCAGAGAAATGCCAGTGAAATACAGGGTTATTCTAAGTGATGGACCCATTTTCAAAAATTTGTATGTATTCAAGTACAAACCCAAAATGAACAAACTTTATACCAATGAGAAAAGGAAGTTTCAAAGTTTTTGGTGGGCAGGTGGTGATGGTTTCAGAAGCGGCTGGCAGAGTTCGCATGGCATTAGGGCCATCGTTCTGTTTCACTATCAGTTGTGAGTGAGAAAGCGACTGTGGAACACAAGGTTTTCTGTGTTCTCAAGTTGATGAAAAGTGAGTCTCAAATTGCAGTGCAACGAGCATCTCGTACCAAATTTGGTATTCAACCACCAACCACAGTGGCCACATTGAACATTTATCACGTTTCTCATTATCAAATAATTATTAAACACTAGTTTATTACAAATTATTAAATTTATTAATTTGATATAAAACATTATGAAAAAAACTTTGAAACTTTCTCTTTTCATCGGTAAAAAGCTTGTTCATTTTGTATCTGTACTTGAACAAATATGAAGTTTTGAAAATGGGTCCATCATTTAAAATAACCCTGTAAAACATGTTATTTATTATCTGCATTTGACCACATAACATTCATCTTCTGCATTGGAGACAAACTTCCACATTTGCACTAACATTCTGTATGATTTAACACTTTTATGACAATACCAAATGACTCAAATGACACATACTTAACCTATGTTACAGTGATGTGAGGGAATATTGAACTTCCAATTATTTCCGCTTTCATATGTTGATGAAACAAAACAAAAAATTAAAAAAAACTTGAGGTGTAACAGCTAACAATATTAGTTATAAATTTTTAAATATTCGTCAAGAGGTTTGACATGCTTATTAACAGAGTAACTCAAAATACTTGAGGCGATTCGCTCCGTCTATCTCCAAATATGTAATGTATACTTGTTGAAATTGTAACTATTCAGAAGAAAGACACAGCACTGCCAGTGCAAGAAAATGAGGAGACTGTGAACTATAGAGTTCTGCAAATGGTGATTCAGTAGAAATGGATGGGCATGAGAAAGTGGAAAGTCTACACCAAATGAAAATAAAACAGAAGAGGAAAAGCTGCTCGTGAGGCAGGGATACTTGTAGACTGAATAAAATCTGGTAGTGCTACGCGTGAGTGTGAAGAAGTGGGAGACAATCACAAGATGGGAGAAAGCAGAGGACATAACAGAAGAGGGAATGAAATCGGGTTTTGACAGTGCCTATAGAGAGTTAGACAAGAAGAGCAATATGAGAAGAGGAATTTAACACTTAGATTTAGTGCACTTAGAGAAACAAGATGAGAAGGGAACAAAACAAGATTGAATCTGAAGTGAATGTGTCACAGAATTTAATAAAACAAAGGAAAGCAAATTAGCAATCTAAAGACTGAATAAGTAATCACAATTCAGAAGGTTTATGTATAAAATCCGAAAATGGGGGAAGGGGGGGGGGGGGGGGGGGAGTCGGTCTCCAAGAGGATAACGAAACCGATACCTCTACTGATCCCCCCCCCCCCCCATCCTCTCTCTCTCTCTCTCTCTCACACACACACACACACACACACACACACACACACACACACACATCTCGTGGTCGTGTGGTAGCGTTCTCGCTTCCCGTGCCCGGGTTTGATTCCCGGCGGGGTCAGGGATTTTCTCTGCCTCGTGATGGCTGGGTGTTGTGTGTTGTCCTTAGGTTAGTTAGGTTTAAGCAGTTCTAAGTTCTAGGGGACTGATGGCCATAGATGTTAAGTCCCATAGTGCTCAGAGCCATTTGAACCATTTTTGAGCCACACACACACTCACACACACACACACACACACACACACACACACACACACACACACACACACACAACCATTCTGTGAAAACTACACTTAAGAAAAGTGTTAATTACTAACAGAGGTATACAGTATCTGATTACTAAGTCAAATAATGGATCATCCAGGACGGAATGTAACAAGTAATGTGGCCTACAAGGTAAGCTGCTACCACTGTGCTGCATTCTATGTAGGCATACAATCAACAAGTTGTCTACTGGCATGAATGGCCACTAACAAGCTGTGGCCAATAAACAAGTGGACCACCTAGTTGCTGAACACGCTGCCAAACACGATATCCTTCATTTCTCATTTCAATGACTGCTTCACAGCCTGTGCCATATGGATCCTTCCCACCAACACCAGCTTTTCTGCACTGTGCTGGTGTGAACTTGCCCTGCAATACATCCTACATTCCTGTAACCCTCCTGGCTTCAACCTGTGTTAGTGACTGTCCTCACCCATCCAGCTCCTTCCCTGTTCCCATTCCAGCACTATACAGCCATCATTCCACCACCACACACAGTCTGTTTATTTCCCTCATTTCCCACTACTTCCCCTCCCAACCTCTCCCCTGCCCTCAGTCTATCCTGTAGCACTCCGCAGTCCACCACCCCCAACATGCCATTCCTCCCCTCCCCACCTCCTTATCCTCAACCAGTCGCTGCTCCCATCATGCACTAGTGCTGCTGCTCGCAGTGTGGCCTCAGTTGGTTGAGACTGCACTTATGTGAGTTGTGCTTGCAGGAGTGTGTGTGTGTGTGTGTGTGTGTGTGTGTGTGTGTGTGTGTGTGTGTGTGTGTGTGGCGCGTGCGCGTGAGCACACGCATATGTCTGTCTAATAATGAAGAAGGCCTTAACGGCCAAAAGCTATAATGTGAGAGTAGTTTTGTTGTGCCTATCTGCAACTCAGCATCTCTGCTCTATGATTACTAAGTCCTTATCAAAGAAACTAAAATGATAAGATACACCAAATTTCTAGTTGGAATTTTAAATGGCCTGTTACATCGAAGTGCCCTAGACGGAGGGGATAAGAAGTAATTGTGATACAGTTTACTGTGTGCCGCCAGCTCAATCCACAAGGCAGTAAATAGGCTGCAGAACAACTCAGTGTTAACCTTCTCAAAACAGGTAGCGGTGTCTACAGAATTGGTGCTGTTGCCACAGCACCTGTCTTGCCAGCACAGTTAGACAGCAACAGGGAGCTGAGCCGGAACAGTTGCTGGCGTCTCTATAGTAGTGAGATAGTTTTGAATGCCCTCACTGTCTGTGCCTCGCCAGCTGTGAAAGTAGCCATTAAAGTTATCATCAATCTCTACAGGCAGTTTCTTCTTCTTCTTCTTCTTCTTCTTCTTCTTATTATTATTATTATTTCTTTTTTTTAATTGTACCTAACAACAGACTCTCCATTTTCCAGTTGGGTCATTTCAAATAAAATCCTTGATCTTCCGACATCTGTCACTGTCATCGTCATCAGCATCAGGAGTAAAACTACTGACTGCTGACTGTTGGGTCTGGTATGGTCTTCCACAAATGCAGGCATTGCAGCTATGTGTGTGTGTATGTGTGTGTGAAGTCGAGTTTGACGGCCCCAGGCTGCAAGGAACCAAATAACATAACAAGGCGGGGGGCGAGGGTGAAGGGGGCTGGTGCCATGTCCCAAACTGCCACTCCAGCCTTCCTATAACCATCCTTAGTGACTTGTGTTATGAGCACTAGGCCACAGTCCAAGCTATATTTCTGTGGTTAAAATTTCATCTTCCATTAGTGGAAACATCATCAATGGCTATAACAACTTGGAAAGCAGTTACAACCTCAAAAAAAGCTCAGCTAACCCAACTGTTTATACGTATCCAGGAAAAAGTTAGTTCGTGATGTCATCAAACTGCTACTTAATATCATGGAGACTCATCGATATGTGTTGTTGAGCTTTTAGGAGGGTAGTGGGGAAGAGCTGGTGCTGTCTTCTTTATTTAGCACTAAGGCCAACAAGTTGCCTGATTTCAATAGTCCTTTTCTGTAAAGAGTTGTTTCATGCTTTTCAATTTCTACAGTCTTTCAGCATATCCTAGCATAATAATGATTTAAAGCTTCATAAATCTCTGGTATCCAAAAAAAACAAATTTTGTTGTTCACTGGTCCCAGAGCATGCTCTGCTACTGCCGATTTATCTGTGTTTCACAGAGAACTGCTCTTGTGTTCCTTGTTGTTGTGGTCTTCAGTCCTGAGACTGGTTTGATGCAGCTCTCCATGCTACTCTATCCTGTGCAAGCTTCATCATCTCCCAATACGTACTGCAGCCTACATCCTTCTGAATCTGTTTAGTGTATTCATCTCTTGGTCTCCCTCTACGATTTTTACCCTCCACGCCGCCCTCCAATACTAAATTGGTGATCCCTTGATGCCTCAGAACATGTCCTACCAACCGATCCCTTCTTCTAGTCAAGTTGTGTCACAAACTTCTCTTCTCCCCGATCCTATTCAATACCTCCTCATTAGTTATGTGATCTACCCATCTAATCTTCAGCATTCTTCTGTAGCACCATATTTCAAAGGCTTCTATTCTCGTCTTGTCCAAACTATTTATCATCTCCATGTTTCACTTCCATACAAATACTTTCAGACTTGTGTTCCTTAAGGTGGGTGTTAATGCCTTCTTAAATTTAATTTAATTAACAACTGCATTACGGCAAAGTAATTGTATGGGCAACACAGATTAATCGGCAGTAGCAAGTCATGCATTCACACCAGGGAATCATAAGTTCATTTTTCCACATAGAAATTCAAAAGTATACAAATAACTTTAATAGAAAAGAAGCACGGCTGAAATTAGATAAGTCATGGGCCTTATCATTAAATAAAGCAATCTGCAGCAACTCTTCCCCACTATGAGCTTTGTAACTCACAATGACACAACTCCGCAATCTAAGGCTCTGGCTAGATGGCAACACAAATTTACGGTTCCATGAATACATGCAAACAGTTCACTTTGTTAAGCATGTCTGGCACTGTAACTGTTTTCTGAGTCATTATAGCTCCTGATCATGTCTACAGCATTGGAGAGTGAAATGTTAGGCAGAGAAATAAGCCTTGAAACACAATCAAATGCCCAAGAAACAAAAACAACTCTAAAGCTGTGAAAGCCAGCACTGTATGACTCCATATAACTGCCACATGTTTCTGTTTTCATTTGGAACCCAAAACCAGCCCCTGTGCATTACTAAGTGTGTACTCCAATCTCATAAAAGCTTTACAATTTATAATAAGTAAAATAAAGGATGGCAACCACTCAGCTATAGCTGAGTGATATGCAGCACTCAGACACACAACAGATGACAATATTGACAGTAGCTTTCGATCCCTCGCTCTTTCGGTAGCAAAACTACACACAATGAGACTTCCACCCAAAATTACACACCAGCAGCAGTGACAAGACTGACCGAATCAGTTTCACTGTGGTTGCAGGTGTGTGTGTGTGTGTGTGTGTGTGTGTGTGTGTGTGTGTGGTTGCAGGGGTGTGTGTGTGTGTGTGTGTGTGTGTGTGTGTGTGTGTGCGCGCGGATACGAGCTTGAAGATAGTGTAAATGTTGCATGTTTCTATGCACCACACATCAGTAAGCTATAGGAGAGTGGTTGCCTTTCTTTTATGTTATGCATTATTCCATCCAGAAATATTGTATATTTTTGCAATTTAATTTGATCTCTGACAACTGTTTAACTAATGTAATACCAAAATGACCAGCCACGGACTGAAACACCGAACTATGTGCGATGCCCCCGTTCTCTCAGCAGTGTCCAGTAGTTTTAATCCTGAAGACAATAGAGCACGGTGTCGAAATGTGAATAATTTTATTCAAAATGATGTGGCTTATATACCAAGAAGATCTTCTTCATGTGCACCACTACGAAAGACTATGACACAGATCAGTATTAGCAACAAAAGTGTGCTATCTGATGCACAGTGTAAGAGCTTGCTTGAGAAAAATACTACTACACCCACCCACTGATGATCGCTACCACTTGGAGGAAGAAGTTTCCATTAAACAACACAGCAAGCTTATCAGGTCTGTAACTTGCTATTCCCTTTAGCTATAGGCCACAGAATAAAAAAGGGGACTCATATTCCTAAATTCCACTGCGAGCGAGGAAGCCACAAATGAATATTTCCCTTGCGCATGACTACAGGGTTAATGGTGTTATCACAATTTCGTAGGGTTCCGTGGCAAGAGTCAGTCAACATTAAAGTTTTCTGGGTATGGGGCCGTGTCATATTGTAAAAAAAACTACTGTTGCTGGAGAAAAACCAACGTTTCGGCCATGGTTGAAGTGGCTTTCTTCTGGGCCTAATGGTACGTTCTAGCTATGCAGTGTCCTTTATATTTTGTTGTTACTCTTCACTGCACATGTCATTACGTCCAAATTTGGAAAAGGTAGTTAATTTCATTGGTCACTTAAGGAAGAAGGAGAGGGAACTTGATTTTAATAGGTTATTGCGGTGGAGGAGGAATGTGACCTCTGTTGTCTATTGGCTCTTGTGTTGTGTACCATGATTGGTGGCAGCCGTGGAATGAGAAGTCGGCTGCTGTTTACCAAATGCTGGACGTCGGTTGCGCGGCAGCAGTTACTCGCTGGTAGCTCTCGTGCCTCGTGTTGACAGTGCGGTCTGTTGGGCTCTGATTGCTGGCAGCCAAGATATGGCAAGCCTGAGTCCATCCTCCCTGTTCATGTTATTAGGGTATTTAAGTATTTCCATGGCCTCTCTGATTTTGAGTTTCGTCATAATTGGCTGCTTTACCAACACAACACAGGCTTCACTGAATTTTATTTCTTATCCGCAGTCTTGCTGATGTTCTGCCACTGCGGATTTGTTGTGTTGCCCTAGACGAATACAGTGCTCATGTTCCCAATTGCGCGTTGCTATTGGCCTACCAGTCTTGCCGATGTATGCCTCTCCACATTCGCATTCCACCTTGTAAACGCCTGCAGTGTGTAATGCATCCACCTTGTCCTTAAGTGGAGCCTAGCACGTCCTGGATCGTATGACCACTATAGAAGACAGGCTGCACCCCAACGCAGCGGGGGTGTTTGCCTATTCGGTCAGTAACATTTTTCACATAAGGTAAGTGCACTGTTGGCTACAGTTTGTCTATTTCTTGCTTTTCTTTCTTATTTGTGTTCGTTGACAAGGCTGTGTTTATCGACTTATGACTGTAGCCATTGGCTAGAAACTTTGTGTGTAGCCTTTTAGGCTCAGATGTGATGTTTTGAGCATCACTTAGGCGCTGTGCACAGATTGCCAAAGAACGGATGACAGAGTTCTTCTGTGCTGGGTGGCGGTAGGATTGGGCGTGCAGATACCTATCTGTGTGTGTAGGCTTGCAATATACTCTGTGCCCCAGTGTGCCCTCCATTCTCCTGTATACTTCAACGTCTAGAAATGGGATTGCACCATTCTTTTCTACTTCGAGCATGAACTGTATCTGCCCGTGCATATTGTTCAGATATTCAGGGAACCTGTGTAGCTCTGTTTCACCATGAGGCCATATACGAACGTGTCGTCCACGTATCTGATCCAGCAACGTGGGCGTAAAGTAGCTGAACCGAGGGCCGCTGCTTCGAAGGCTTCCATGAATATGTCGGCTGTCAGCAGAGATAGGGAAGACCCCATTGCTATGCTGTCTGTCTGCTCATAGTATTTTCCTTGCCATTCAACGTACTTCAAATGGCAAGGAAAATACTACGAGCAGACAGACAGCATAGCAAGCCTGTGTGTTGGCTAAGTAGCCAATTATGATGAAACGCAAAATCAGAGAGGTCATCGAAATACTTAAACACCCTAATAACATGAACAGGGAGGATGGACTCAGGCTTGCCCCATCTTGGCTGCAGCAATCAGAGCCCAACAGACCGCACTGCCAACACGAGGCACGAGCACTACCGGCGAGTAACTGCCGCCGCGCGGCTGACGTCCAGCATTTGGTAAACAGCAGCCAACTTCTCATTCGACGCTGACCATCAATCATGGCACATAACACAAGAGCCAGTGGACAACAGACGTCACGTTCCCCCTCCACCGCAATAACCTATTAAAATCAAGTTCTCTCTCCTTCTTCCTTAAGTGACCAATGAAATTAATTACCTTTTCAAAATTCTGACGTAATGGCATGCGCAGTGAACAGTAAAAACAAAGTAAAAAGGACACTGCATAGCTACAACGCACCATTAGACCCAGAAGAAGGCCGCTGCAACTGTGGCCAAAACATTGGTTTTTCTCCAGCAGCAGTAGATTTTTACCTTATTACGCGGTACCATACCAAGAAAACTTTTTATATCAGTGTTATCACAGTCTACAAATTTACTTTCAAACGTAAATGTAGAGGATTTCTGTGAAAGTAAATTTCACATGTGTCCAATTAACAAACTGCACCAATGTGATATAAAATTCCTAATAAATGAGCTGCTGGGCTCGCAGAAAATCAGTCTTTCATGATACTCGTCAAACTTCGCCTTTTGCGAGCTATGCTCCAATTGACCAAATGGCTCAGAGTTTTGAGTCCCAGTCAGGTGCACAATTTTAACCTGCGGAGAAGTTTGGAAAAGGTGCGCTTCAGAGAAAAAGATTCATTCTGAGAGTCTTACATTTTTCAAAGCAAATTTCCCTGTATTGTCATACCAGAGAAAGGAAAGAAGACAAAGAGAACAGAACTAAAGGCACATGTCTTGCTGGCACTTCTCAAATAAAACACTTATGAATCCTGTCAATATTAAATACTTATTGTTCAGTTGGAACTGTCAGTTGTAGCTCAGCAAAGGACACAGACTGTATTTACACTGCCGCAGATTTAATTTTAATGGAAAACACTGCAATGTCACAAAAATTAGCAATAGGCAAGATACATTATATATATTTAAATTTTCCTACAACTGAATGAGGTGCGCTATTGTAGATACATAGGAAAATTATTTATCTTATCTACTTGACATGCTAAGTGGTACATATGTGGGGAAATTCTTGTGTGTATCATATTACTTCTGTTGCTAGATATTCTGGAATATGGTATGTGGCAACATGCAACTTGGTCCAGTGTCAACTACACGGTGCTTCACAGTGTGTTGTTCACAGTGTCATGTGGAGCATCATAGGAAAGATCAATGAGCAAGTGCTGTAAGATGGTATGTTTAAGTATGAAAATTGTTATTCTGGAGCTCGGTCACTCAATCAGTTTATGAACATTTCATGAAAAAGTTAGAAAGAGAGAAGAAATGGGAGGGAGGGGGCATGAAATTAACTAATAAGGAAACATCAGATGAAATGCTAAATGTAGCATTTTTTTTAAAGACCACATTTACACAGTCATATGCGAAATAAATACCTTGAAAAACCAATGCCTGCTGTGTTCACTATTTGACTGAGCCAAATCAAAGCACTCCACAGTTGAGGGATTCCTCTTCAACTTATTTTTAAATAGATCTGTATAAAAGTCCAGGTCCCAGTTATCAAAGGCTAAACCTGTGGCAACAAAAATAAAGATGCACTGTATTCTGAATAAAACCAAGAACTACTATTATTTTCTCTACACTGAAAATATTTACCCAAGCTCGTATTAACATCTTCGAGTGCCTTCCGCCCCTTAGTCATGACGTCCACTTCAAACCACGGTTCAGGTCTAATGCCCAAGTCAAAACTCTTGATTGGTTTCACATAACGACATTGAGTCATTCGGTCATGTAGTACAGCAACCAACTGAAATATAACATTTATCATAATGAAACAAGCCTAAAAATAATCCATGTTCAAAGATTCTGTTTATGAATGCCATCATATTGCAGGAGGAAGCACAATAAAAGTTGTGGACTTGAACAACAGAATTGTTAATTTGTTCACACACACACACACACACACACACACACACACACACACACACACACACACACACACACACTTTCAATTAATCTACAAATAAACAATCACCCAAAAATCTCCAATTTTTTTTACAAGCTGTATTTTTGTGAATCTTATTGTTTTAAATAGAATTTACATTTGGTTGATTACCATAATGCAAATATTCTTTGTAAACAAATTTTATTAAATGAAATATTAAAAATTTAAGATTTATATGATCTCATGTACTCAAAATTTGTGATGTGGTTGTTAGTTGCAACAATCAGAAGACATGCTTAGATAGTGCTGCACATTTTAGTGATTTTGACTGAGATAAACTCATGCTGCAGTGTTCTTCTTCAACATGCCAAACTAGAAGTGTACTCAGAAACAGCTAAGCGAAAAATCCGTGCAATATCCTTGTTTATTTAAATATAAAAGCCGACTTCAGAATTTTAATTTGTGTGAGACTGCGTGTACAAGATTCATATGTCAATCTGAGTTCTAGATTTGAATATTTTACTGTTCAGGTCACTTATACATAATCTTTCACTGACTGTATCAATACCTATTTGTATTGTGAAATATTGTGAAATTTTGAACATTCGTGAGTGCAGTGATAAAGTCTTATGTTAATGACAATTATAGGATTAAACTTTTTTGTGCTCTTTCAAAATTGTTGAAACCAGAAGGTATATCCTCATTCAAACACAAGTGTGCTCTAATGTCATTGAACAATTATTTAAGGAATAGGTATTTTTGAGAATTTTTGGATTCTTACAAGTTATATATTCATAAGTTACCGCTATGAGTGTCAAGATGAGGCAAACAGGAAAGGATAGGGTTCTATTAATCATTGGCAGTTCAAACATATGGCAAATGATGGTACTCCTTAGGGAAATGGTAGCAATAGACAGGAAAGGACACCAGGTGTACTCAGTGTGTATGCCTGAAGGCCTCATTCAACACGTTGAAAAGGCCATTCCTGGCAGCCACTGAGGGAACAGGGTGCAACCAATTGTAGATTGTAGCGCATGCCTGCTGCCTTGGCTCCGAGGTCAAAGTTGGACCAGTCTAGTGACTGTCAGAGAAGGTTGAGAAGACCAGCCTAGCGCATGGAGTTTCAATAAAGCTCACAATTTGTAGCATTATCCCCAAAACTGATCTTGGCCCTTTGGTTCTGAGTCAACTGGAAGGAATTCAGTCACCAGAGACTTCGACAGTTCTGTGACAAGCTAGACTGTGAGTTCCTAGACTTGCACCTTAGGGTTGAGAACTGTAGATTCCTAAATGGACCAGGTGTGCACTACTCATCAGACGCTGCTAGTGAGGTAGCTGACTGTGTGTGGGTGCACATGAGGATTTGTGGATTAAGAGACTCTCCATGCAATCAAAATAACAATAGCTGTAGGAAACCGAGAAGTATCAGTGCAAAAGAGCGAAAGAAAAGCCTCCGATTGGTGACAGTATTAAAATCCTAAATGTAAACTGCCAAAGCATTCGCAACAGAGTGCCAGAGTTTGAAGCACTCATGAAAAGCAGTGAAGATCACATAATACTAGCTACCGAAAGCTAATTGAAACTTGAAATTGATAGCAGTGAGAATCTTGGGAAAATTTAAGAGTATATCGAAAGGACAGGCAAATGGGAAATGGAGGTGGTGTATTTGTCGAAGTAGACAAGAAAATCAAATCTACTGATACAGAAATTGAAGCTGGATGTGAGATTGTTTGAACAGGACTCAGTATCAGGGGTGGGCAAAAAATGATAACTGGATCCTTCTATTGCACACCAGATTCATCTCCTGACATTACTGGAAACTTTAGAGGAAACTTCAGTTCACTTATTCTTCAGTTCCCCAATCATACTGCAATCATTAGTGGAGTCTTCAAACATCCAACAATTAATCGGGGAAATTACAGTTCTGTTAGTGGCAGGTGTGATAGAGATCCTGTGAAACATTATTAAATGCCTTCTCTGAAAACTACCAAGAACAGATATTTAGGAACTTAACTAATGATGAAAATACATTGGCTCCAATGGCAGCAAATAGACCTGACCTCTTTCAGGATATCCACACAAAAACAGGTATCAGTGATAATATCACACTTGTGGCAGCAATGATTGCCAAGGTACAAAGGGCAACTATAACAAGCAGAAAGATATATATGTTCAGCAAACTAGATTTTAAAAAACCAGTAGCACCATATCTCAGTGCGGGACTTGAAACTTCCTGCAGAGGCCAGGAGCATGTAGAGAAAGTCTGGCGCAAGTTTAAAAGAATAGTTCATCGTGCACTTCATAGATTTGTGCCCAGCAGAACAGTTCATAATAGGAGGGAACCTCCATGCTATACAGTCAACATAAAGAAACTTCTAAAGAAACAGAGATTACTGCATAATAGAAGTAAAACAAAGGGCTTAACTATAGGTAGAGAGATGCTCAATGAAAGACAGTCAGTTGCCAAGAAAGCAATGCATAATGCCTTACATGACTACCATAGCAGAATATGGGCAAATGACATTCCACAAAATCCAAAGAAATTCTAGTAATATGTAAAGGCTGTCAGTGGAACCAAAGTTAGTGTCCTCCCACATGGAAAAGAGACAGCAACTGAAATTGAAAGTACGAAAGGAAAAGTTGAAATGCTTAAGTCCATTTTCAAATGTTCCTTTACGAAGGAATACCTAGAACTGCCCCAATTTAATCCTCATAGCACTGAAAAGAGAAATACGTATTAGTGTCAGTGGTGTTGAGAAACAGCTGAACAACACTCCAGGGCATGATGAAATCCCTGTCAGATTCTCTACTGAATCTGTGACTGAGTTCGTCCTTCTTCTAACTATAATCTATTGTAGATACCCGAAACAAAACAAAAAAAAGAGTGCCCAGTTCCCAGAAAAAAGCACAGGTCACACCTATCTACAAGAAGGGTAAGACAAGTGATCCACAAAACTACCGTCCAATAACTCTGACGTTGATTTGTTGCAAATTCTCAGAACATATTCTTAGCTCAAACATAATGAGGTATCTTCAACAGAAAGACCTCCTTAATGCTAACCAGCATGGATCCCGAAAACATCGACCATGTGAAACCTAACTTACGCTTTCCTCATGTGACATACTGAAAGCTTTGGAGCAAGGTGGTCAGATAGATCCAGTATTTCTTGATTTCTTGAAAGCATTTGACTCAGTACCACAGCTATGCTCATTGCAGTAAGTGTGATCACATGGACTATCAAGTGAAAATTGTGACTGGATTAAGGATTTTCTGGTAGGGAGGACACAGCAAGTTATCTTGGATGGAGAATCTTTGCAAGACATAGGGTGTGCCTCAGGGGCGTGCATTGGGACCCTTGCTGTTCATATTGTATATCAAGGACCTAGCATACAATATCAATAGTAAAAACCAGGCATTTTGCAGATGAGGTAGATATCTGAACTAAAGTACTATCTGAAAGAAGCAGCATAAATATTCAGTCAGATCTTGATAAGATTTCAACATGGTGCAAAGATCAGCAAACTTGCTTTAAACATTCAGAAATGTAAAATTATGCATTTTACAAAACGAAAGTACGTAGTATCCTATGGCAACACTATCAATGAATCACTGTTGGAATCGGCCAACTCATACAAATACCCGGATGCAACACATTGTAGGGATGTGAAGTGGTATGATCACATAGACTAAGTTGTGGGTAAAGCAGGTGGTTTATTGGTAGAATACTGGGAAGTGCAATCAGTCTATAAAGGAGATTGCTTACGAATCACTCGTGAGACCTGCTCTTGATTATTGCTCATTGTGTGGGACGCGTACCAAATAGGACTAACAGGGGATACTGAACATACACAGAGATATGCGGCTACACGAGTGGCAGGGGTTGTGTGGCGTGGACTGGGCGGTTTTTTGGGTTAGATGGCCTTGGGCAAGTACAGACAGGGCAACAGCCTCAAAGGGTGCGGGGCAAAGTCAGGACATGTGGGAACCAAGAAGCAATCGGTATTGTAATTGTAAACTGTTGAAGCTGCATTGATAAAAGTACCGGAACTTCAAGCACTGATAGAAAGCACCGAAGGTGAAATCGTTATAGGTACAGAAAGCTGGCTGAAGTCAGAGAAAATTCTGCCGAAATTTTTACAAAGGCACAAGATAACATCTTGGACATACTGATAACAAACAGACCTGAACTTTTCGACTCTGTATGTGCAGAACAGGGAATCAGTGATCATAAGGCCGTTGCAGCATCCCTGAATAAAGAAGTAAATAGGAATATAAAAAAAGGGAGGAAGGTTTATCTGTTTAGCAAGAGTAATAGAAGGCAGATTTCAGACTACTTAACAGATCAAAACGAAAATTTCTGTTCCGACACTGACAATGTTGAGTGTTTATGGAAAAAGTTCAAGGCAATCTAAATTGCATTTTAGACAGGTAGACAGGTACGTCCCGAGTAATAGTGTGAGCGACGGGAAAAACCCACTGTGGTTCAACAACAAACTTAGGAAACTACTGTGAAAGCAAAGAGAGCTTCACTGCAAGTTTAAACGCAGCCAAAACATTTCAGACCGACAGAAGCTGAACGATGTCAAAGTTGGCGTAAGAAGGGCTATATGTGAAGCGTTCAGTGAATTCGAAAGTAAAATTCTATGTACCGACTTGACAGAAAATCCTAGGAAGTTCTGATCTTCTGTTAAATCAGTAAGTGGCTCGAAACAGCATATCCAGACACTCTGGGGCGATGATGGCATTGAAACAGAGGATGACACGTGTAAAGCTGAAATACTAAACACTTTTTTCCAAAGCTGTTTCACAGAGGAAGACCACACTGCAGTTCCTTCTCTAAATCCTCACACAAACGAAAAAATGGCTGACATTGAAATAAGTGTCCAAGGAATAGAAAAGCAACTGAAATCACTCAACAGAGGAAAGTCCACTGGACCTGATGAGATACCAATTCGATTCTACACAGAGTACGTGGAAGAACTTGCCCCCCCCCCCCCCCCCCCCTGTCTAACAGCCATGTACCGCAAGTCTCTAGAGGGAAAGAAGGTTCCTTATGATTGGAAAACAGCACAGGTAGTCCCAGTCTTCAAGAAGGGTCATCGAGCAGATGCGCAAAACTATAGACCTATATCTCTGACATCGATCTGTTGTAGAATTCTAGAACATGTTTTTTGCTGGCGTATCATGTCATTTCTGGAAACCCAGAATCTACTCTGTACAAATCAACATGGATTCCGGAAACAGCGATCATGTGAGGCCCAACTCGCTTTATTTGGTCATGAGACCCAGAAAATATCAGATACAGGCTCCCAGGTAGATGCTATTTTTCTTGACTTCCGGAAGGCGTTCGATACAGTTCCGCACTGTCGCCTGATAAACAAAGTAAGAGCCTATGGAGTATCAGACCAGCTGTGTAGCTGGATTGAAGAGTTTTTAGCAATCAGAACACAGCATGTTGTTCTCAATGGAGAGATGTCTACAGACAAAGTAACCTCTGGCGTGCCACAGGGGAGTGTTATGGGACCATTGCTTTTCACAATATATACAAATGACCTAGTAGATAGTGTCGGAAGTTCCATGCAGATTTTCGCGGATGATGCTGTAGTATACAGAGAAGTTCCAGCATTAGAAAATTGCAGTGAAATGCAGGAAGACCTGCAGCGGATAGGCACTTGGTGCAGGGAGTGGCAACTGACCATTAACATAGACAAATGTAATGTATTGCCAATACATAGAAAGAAGGATCCTTTATTGTATGATTATATGATAGCAGTTACTTCTGTAAAATATCTGGGAGTATGCATACAGAACGATTTGAAGTGGACTGATCATATAAAATTAATTGTTGGTAAGGTGGGTGCCAGGTTGAGATTCATTGGCAGAGTCCTTAGAAAATGTAGTCCATCAACAAAGGAGGTGGCTTGACCTATGTTTCAGTATTGTTCATCAGTGTGGGATCCATAAACGGTCGAGTTGACAGAGGAGATAGAGAAGATTCAAAGAAGAGTGGCGTGTTTCATCACAGGATTATTTGGTAAACGTGATAGCATTACGGAGATGTTTAGCAAACTCAAGTGGCAGACTCTGCAAGAGAGGCGCTCTGCACCACGGTGTAGCTTGCTGTCCAGGTTTCGAGAGGATGCGTTTCTGGATGAGGTATTGAATATATTCCTTCCCCATGCTTATACCTCCCAGGGAGATCATGAATGAAAAATTAGAGAGATTCGAGCGCGCACGGAGACTTTCAGACAGTCGTTCTTCCCGTGAACCATACGCGACTGGAACACGAAAGGGAGGTGCCCACCGTTAGGTGGCTTGTGAAGTATAAATGTAGATGTAGATATGCAGCACAAATGGTCACAGGTTTGTCTGATTCGTAGGAGAGTGTCACAAAGATACTGAAGGAACCAAATTGGAATACTCTTTAACAATGACATAAAATATCCCGAGAAAGTCGATTAACAATGTTTCAAGATAGGCTTTAAATGATGATCCTAGGAATATACTACAATCCCCTACATATCAGTGTCACAGGGATCGTGAGAATAAGATTAGAATAATCACTACACACACACACACACACACACACACACACACACACACACACACACACAGAGGCATTCAAACAATCATTCTTGCCACACTCCGTATGTGAATGGAATACGAAGAAACCCTAATAACTGGTACAGTGGGACATACCCTCTGCTATACACTTCATCATAGTTTGCAGATGTCGATGTACATTTATGCAATTCCTTGGAATCTTGGAATCTATGTTGCTTAATTAAATATTTTCTGGATTAACCTGAGCAGAATTCAATACAAAATGTGGGGGAAATGTTTAATCTAAAAATTTGCCTACATAACAGAAATATGACTCATCTCAACAGCTGTTCAAAGAATACAGGATCAATAGTTAAATAAAACTACTGCATTTCTAAATGTGTCTATGTATTACCTGTAATTCTTGTATTCCCTACTATATGTAACTGTGATGCATTTCATCAATTTAGTCTACTGCTAAAAAGTTAGGCCGGTTACGGATGTTCATGGAAATGATTAGGTACTTGTAAAGTGTGGAACATTAAACAGTGCACAATCTGGTTTGCCATATGTGCATATCTGGTGTAAATGACGTCAGCTCATAACTCTGACACGGCACTATGGTGAGTGCATGTCTCCACCTGCTGTGGAGGCCCATTTATGCTGTGACTAGGGTGACCAACTCTCCCATATTTCCCAGTACCTCCTGTATTATAGCAGTTTTTTAAAATCCCTTACTAACCGCCTGTTTCTCCTGTACTTTTTGTCTGTGATCACTGTAATAAATATTAATTTTGTGAACCACTATCAATAGTTCAAATTCCCTGACTGATAGATCTCGAAAAGATTTCTTATAATGTTGTTGTTGTTGCTGTCTTCAGTCCTGAGACTGGTTTGATGCAGCTCTCCATGCTACTCTATCCTGTGCAAGCTTCTTCATCTCCCAGTACCTACTGCAACCTACATCCTTCTGAGTCTGTTTAGTGTACTCATCTCTCGGTCTCCCTCTACGATTTTTACCCTCCACGCTGCCCTCCAATGCTAAATTTGTAATCCCTTGATGCCTCAAAACATGTCCTACCAACCGATCCCTTCTTCTAGTCAAGTTGTGCCACAAACTTCTCTTCTCCCCAATCCTATTCAATACCTCCTCATTAGTTACGTGATCTATCCACCTTATCTTCAGTATTCTTCTGTAGCACCACATTTCGAAAGCTTCTATTCTCTTCTTGTCTAAACTAGTTATCGTCCATGTTTCACTTCCATACATGGCTACATTTTATATCCTCTCTACTTCGACCATCATCAGTTATTTTACTTCCTAAATAGCAAAACTCCTTTACTACTTTAAGTGTCTCATTTCCTAATCTAATTCCCTCAGCATCAACCGATTTAATTCGACTACATTCCATTATCCTCGTTTTGCTTTTGTTGATGTTCATCTTATATCCTCCTTTCAAGACACTGTCCATTTCGTTCAACTGCTCTTCCAAGTCCTTTGCCGTCTCTGACAGAATTACAATGTCATTGGCGAACCTCAAAGTTTTTACTTCTTCTCCATGAATTTTAATACCTACTCCAAATTTTTCTTTTGTTTCCTTTACTGCTTGCTCAATATACAGATTGAATAACATCAGGGAGAGGCTACAACCCTGCCTCACTCCTTTCCCAACCATAATCACCATTATTGTCAACATAGTCTTTTTCTGTTTGAGCTTCTACAGAAAGAAGGCTGTTTGGCTCAAGGAAATGCAAGGAGTGGTGAAAGAATAACATAGCCTATGCATCTAGATGGGTTGTGAGAGAGGTGAACTGCACTTTTTTCAGTCAGTATTGGTAACCTATGGATCCACTCAACTCGTACCAGTCAGCAGCTATGGTATAAATAAGACATCTGTCTCTGATCTTGCTTCCTTCCTTAAGTAAGATATGGATGTAACAAGGACTTCAAGGAATTGCGGGAGCAGATTACAAAGATGTCCATGTTTAAACACACTCGTTACATTATTTATTTCTCAGTAAACTCAATAACACTTTGAAAGAGCCTGTACTGATAAACTGCTTATGTTGGCAGCAATCGAAAAGAGAGGACAGCATCACATCCAAAAAGGCATCTGGACCACGTATATTCTCAAATTTACAATCTTATCCTTTTTTTCAACCTTATTTGAAATGTTTTAAACTCTGACTGTATAGTAATATGTTGTACTAACACAATTAAGCCCTGTGATTAAAAAAACAAATTTCATAAAATTACTGTACTACAAATGATACATTTTTGTTTATGTGAATATATATTACCATAATTGTTCTATGCTGTCTGGAAGCATAGGACCTGGAAGAGCAGTTGAACAGAATGGACAGTGTCATGAAAGGAGGATATAAGATGAACATCAACAAAAGCAAAATGAGGATCATGGAATGTAGTTGAATTAAATCTGGTGATGCTGTGGGAATTAGATTAGTAAATGAGACACTTAAAGCAGTAGATTAGTTTTGCTATTTGGGGAGCAAAATAACTGATGATGGTCGAAGTAGAGAGGATATAACATGTAGACTGGCAATGCCAAAGAACATGTTTCTGAAGTGGACAAATTTGTTAACATCGTATATAGATTTAAATGTCAGGATGTCTTTTATGAAAGTATTTGTATGGTGTGCAACCCTGTATGGAAGTGGAACATGGACGATAAATAGTTTAGGCAAGAAGAGAATACAAAATATCGAAATGTGGTGCTACAGGCAAAAAGGTGGGAATTTAAGGAGATGGGACCTGGATAAACTGACTAAACCAGAGGTTGTACAAAGTTTCAGGGAGAGCATAAGGGAAGAATTGACAGGAATGGGGGAAAGAAATACTGTAGAAGAAGAATGGATAGCTTTGAGAGATGAAGTAGTGAAGGCAGCAGACGATCTAGTAGGTAAAAAAACAAGGGCTAGTAGAAATCCTTGGGTAACAGAAGAAATATTGAATTTTATTGACGAAAGGAGAAAATATAAAAATGCAGTAAATGAAGCACGCAAAAAGGAATACAAACGTCTCAAAAATGAGATCGACAGGAAGTGCAAAATGGCTAAGTAAGGATGGCTAAAGGACAAATGTAAGCATGTACAGGCATATACCACTAAGGGTAAGATAGGTGCTGCCTATAGGAAAACTAAAGTGACCTTTGAAGAAAAAAGTATCATGTTTATGAATATCAAGAGCATGGATGGAAAACCAGTTCTAAGCAAAGAAGGGAAAGCAGAAAGGTGGAAGGAGTATATAGAGGGTCTATACAAGGGCGATGTACTTGAGGACAATATTATGGAAATGGAAGAGGATGTAGATGACGATTAAATGGGAGACATAATACTGCGCGAAGAGTTTGACAGAGCACTGAAAGACCTGAGTCGAAACAAGGCCCCCAGAGTAGACAACATTCCATTGGAACTACTGACAGCCTTGGGAGAGCCAGTCGTGACAAAACTCTACCATCTGGTGAGCAAGATGTATGAGACAGGCAAAATACCCTCAGACTTCAAGAAGAATATAATAATTCCAATCCCAAAGAAAGCGTGTGCTGACATATGTCAAAATTACCGAACAATCAGTTTAATAAGTCACGGATGCAAAATACTAACACGAATTCTTTACAGACGAATGAAAAAACTGATAGAAGCTGACCTCGGGGAAGATCAGTTTGGATTCCACAGAAATATTGGAACACATGAGGCAATACTGACCCTATGACTTATCTTAGAAGCTAGATTAAGAAAAGGCAAACCTATGTTTCTATCATTTGTATACTTGGAAAAAGCTTTTGACAATGTTGACTGGAATACTCTCTTTCAAATTCTGAAGGTGGCAGGGGTAAAATACAGGAAGCGAAAGGCTATTTACAATTTGTACAGAAACCAGATGGCAGTTACAAGAGTCGAGGGACATGAAAGGGAAGCAGTGATATGGAAAGGAGTGAGACAGGGTTGTAGCCTATTCGCGATGTTATTCAATCTGTATATTAAGCAAGCAGTGAAGGAAACAAAAGAAAAATTCGGAGTAGGTATTAAAATCCATGAAGAAAAAATAAAAACTTTAAGGTTCGCCGATTACATTGTAATTCTGTCAGAGACAGCAAAGGACATGGAAGAGCAGTTGAACGGGTTGGACAGGGTCTTGAAATGAGGATGTAAGATGAACATCAACAAAAGCAAAACGAGGATAATGGAATGTAGTCGAATTAAGTCTGGTGATGCTCAGGGAATTAGATTAGGAAATGAGACACTTAAAGTAGTAAAGGAGTTTTGCTATTTGGGGAGCAAAATAACTGATGATGGTCGAAGTAGAGAGGATATAAAATGTAAATTCGCAATGGCAAGGAAAGCGTTTCTGATGAAGAGAAATTTGTTAACATCGAGTATAGATTTAAGTGTCAGGAAATCTTTTCTGAAAGTATTTGTATGGAGTGTAGCCATGTATGGAAGTGAAACATGGACGATAAATAATTTTGACAAGAAGAGAATAGAAGCTTTCGAAATGTGGTGCTACAGAAGAATGCTGAAAATTAGATGGGTAGATCACGTAACTAATGAGGAAGTATTGAATAGGATTGGGGAGAAGAGGAGTTTGTGGCACAACTTGACCAGAAGAAGGGATCGGTTGGTAGGACATGTTCTGAGGCATCAAGGGATCACCAATTTAGTATTGGAGGGCAGCGTGGAGGGTAAAGATCGTAGAGGGAGACCAAGAGATGAATACACTAAGCAGATTCAGAAGGATGTAGGTTGCAGCAGGTACTGGGAGATGAAGAAGCTTGCACAGGGTAGAGTAGCATGGAGAGCTGCATCAAACCAGTCTCCAGACTAAAGACCACAACAACAATTGTTCTATCATGCTGCTGAATGAATTTCACTTTTTGTAAATTATTTTCGATTTAATATTATATGTTTCGATCTTGGTATGACTATATTTTTATTGACATACTTTGGAACAATGTTAAATGTGTGCGACGTGTGTTTTCTATAAGGAAGGGAGGAAGGAGGAATGTAAAGTTTTCCTGCTTAGTTATTGGACAAATTGTAAATTCGAGTTGCACACAAATGGATTGTATTTCTCTGAGTGAACATTGTAATTGATGGCAGCAAGGCATCTAGGACTATTAAAAATGAAAATTACATACAAATCAGTTTGTCGTATATGTTATTCAAGAAACACGTCAACATAATAGGTTTCCTGATCTACAAGAGAATCTGGGTTCTAGACAGAAGAATTTCGAGCAACGGATTGAAGGAGATCCTCAATAACACGATGAGTATTTTTTCTTTAACACTACCACTAGACCTGGCCAATAGTTTTTACTCCATGAACATGTACTACAATTAATGGTCATCCAATTGTGCGTAACATAGGAGATCATTAAAACAATCAATATGAACTATTTTGATTTGCAAAGTCTTCCTTCCATAATCGTACCTACTATACCATTCTGGGCTCACACGGATTCTCATTTGTTATAATGTGAATCAGCTTTCATTGTGTGTTCTCACAGTGAAAACAAAGAGGTAAAAATGTCACAAAGCAAGAAACATGCTGTCTTTTAATTTACACCACATGAGTCTTATTAGGAACTTTTGCAGTCCAAAAACTTTACCTTGGTTTGCAGAGTTAACCAAAAATATGATAAAGTATGACATAATAGAGTAAAAGTAAACAAAGCAAGCCAGTTCTTTAATTTTTTTATTTTTACATCTCCATTGTCACCCAATCCAAGAAAATGTGATGTAGTTGTGCTGTTCAAATTTATTGCAATTATATTCCCCTTAAAGTTATGGTAAGATGTTGGTCATTCCCTTACATCCATGATCAAATGTTCATTGCCCTAGCTTTGACATTGAGGTTTGGCAGTGCCTTGGAAGCCACAGAGGACACAGGAGATAATGTAAAAACGTGAGCAGCTGCAGATTATACATAAGTACAGTCATTCTGTAAGGTCAGGACAGTACAGCAATACATGTTATGACCTATTGTGATACACAAATTAAGATAGTTATGTATCATCTGCAGCTGTAAGTGAAATTGTACAGACGAAACATAGTGAGTATAATACAGGATTTTCACAAAACTGGTTACTTTATTTCAGTAACTTAAATATATCAGAGCTCTCTTTCAGCACCCATCCACTACAAAAGGTGAAGAAATTACATGTCACAGGCCAGTGGTGTTGCACAGCAGGTGCTTTACAGGAAATAGCTTCAAGAATGGTGACCCCAAGATACTGGTAATGTAAAATTTAGCATACATATCACTCAGGTGACAGATCGTGCATGGTCTGGAACACAACATACTAACCCAATTCATATGTAACACCCCAACATGTAAACTAAATAAACAGTAAACTGAGAAAAACATGTTTCATATTATGAGTATTAAGAAACTGTATATCACATGATAATCTAAGGCCAATACATTGCTTATCTCCGCTCCATATTGAGTACAGCATAGTTTTTTGGGGAAATTGAGGAACAAGTTTGAGATCATTTACATTACAAATAAAGATTATTAGACTAATGAAAGGGATAGATGATCATGCAAGGCACTATTTCAGAAAAATAAAATATTGCCACTTCCACGTCTTTACACAACAGAAAATATAATTATTCTGAAAGAACAATTAAACAGTAGCAATCCATTCATCACCTGAAATAAGCCTTTCACAGCTACATCTACATCTACATCTACATGACTACTCTGCAATTCACATTTAAGTGCTTGGCAGAGGGTTCATCGAACCACAATCATACTATCTCTCTACTATTCCACTCCCGAACAGCGAGCGGGAAAAACGAACACCTAAACCTTTCTGTTCGAGCTCTGATTTCTCTTATTTTATTTTGATGATCATTCCTACCTATGTAGGTTGGGCTCAACAAAATATTTTCGCATTCGGAAGAGAAAGTTGGTGACTGAAATTTCGTAAAAAGGTCTCGCCGCGACGAAAAACGTCTATGCTGTAATGACTTCCATCCCAACTAGAGTATCATATCTGCCACACTCTCTCCCCTATAAAACGAGCTGCCCTTTTTTGCACCCTTTCGATGTCCTCCGTCAATCCCACCTGGTAAGGATCCCACACCGCGCAGCAATATTCTAACAGAGGACGAACGAGTGTAGTGTAAGCTGTCTCTTTAGTGGACTTGTTGCATCTTCTAAGTGTCCTGCCAATGAAACGCAACCTTTGGCTACCACACAAGACAAATGTTGTACTTTTACAACAGACAAATACAGCACTATTACGGAAAGGCATACTCCATCCTGACATCAAACTATATAATGCATTACCAAAATCCACAAAAATAATCATGGACAGAAAAAATTTCAAATCAGCAGTGAAAGATTGCTTGGTCAAACACTACTTTTATAGATTATAGGAATACCTATTTAAAAAAAAAACTGCAGCACCAATTAAGATTGTTTTTGTAAAGTATATAAAGTAATAAAATGTCGTGTAAGATTACCTTTTGCGAAACTGATGTGTGAAAAAATTTCTAGAAATGTGTATAGTAACCAAGGAAGGTACAATATCCATACACTACAGTCCTAGAGTCATGTGCTATTTATAACTTGTACAGAAACCAGATGGTAGATGGCAGTTATAAGAGTCGAGGAGCATGAAAGAAAAGCAGTGGTTGAGAAGGGTGTGGGACAGGGTTGTTGCCTATCCCTGATGTTATTCAATCTGTACATTGAACAAGCAATAAAGGAAACAATAGAAAAAATTGGAGAAGGAATTAAAGTTCAGGGAGAAGAAATAAAAACTTTGAGGTTTGCCGCGACATTGTAATTCTGTCAGAGACAGCAAAAGACTTGGAAGAGCAGTTAAACGGAATGGACAGTAACTTCAATGGAGGATATAAGATCAATATCCACAGAAGGAAAAAAAAGGATAATGGAATGCACTCAAATTAAATCAGGTGATGCTGAAGGGATTAAATTAGGAAATAAGACACTTAAAATAGTAGATAACTTTTGCTGTCTAGGTAACAAAATAATGGATGATGGCCAAAGTAGAGAGGATATAAAATGTAGACGCAATGGCAAGGAAAGCATTTCTGAAGAAGACAAATCTATTAACACTGAATATAGATTTAAGTATTACGAAGTCTTTTCTGAAAGTATTTGTACGGAGTATAACCATGCATGGAAGTCAAACATTGACAATGAACAGTTTAGAGAAGAGGAGAATAAAAGACTTTGAAATGTGGTACTATAAAAGCATGCTGAAGATTACATGGGTTGGTCATGTAACAAATGAATTACTGAATAGAACTGATGAGAACAGAAATTTGTGGCACAACCTGAATGGGAGGAGGGATCAGTTAACAGGACACATTCTGAGACATCAAGGGATCAACAA
Source organism: Schistocerca gregaria (assembly GCF_023897955.1). Taxonomy (NCBI): domain Eukaryota; kingdom Metazoa; phylum Arthropoda; class Insecta; order Orthoptera; family Acrididae; genus Schistocerca; species Schistocerca gregaria. Next base: position 545,485,134 of record NC_064926.1, read on the forward strand.
TTTAGTATTGGAGAAAAGTGTATATGTATGTGTGCGTGTGGGGGCAGGTGAGATAAAAATTGTATAGAGAGATCAAGAGATGAATGCAATAAGCAGATTCAGAAGGCTGTAAGTTGCTGCAATCATTCAGGGATAAAGAGGCTCGCACAGGATAGAGTGGCATGGAGAACTGCATCAAATTAGTCTTTGGATAGAAGATCAAAATAACAATTCCCATTGAGTTTTAACCTGAATTTTCCACATCCTAATAAATAATGGTATGCTTCTGAATGAAAGTACGTAATTGCAGATGTCTTTGTAGGTACCTTAAAGCTCACAATAGAAGAATATTTCAAGGTCATTGTCTGCACTGAATGAGCTTTGAGAAAGCCAAATGCTTTGAAAATTACCGAAATGCTGAGGCTAAAACTATGTAGTGACAATCCACAATGTAATCACAATTTACTTTGACTGCGGGAAAGACATACCACTGTCTCAACAGTAAGGGCAAGATTAATTTCCCATGGCTTTCAACTCTGAATCTACTTTACAGTGGAAGACTCAGGATTATGAGGGAGATGAGGTCAAATTCCTGGATCCAATACAAAAGCAATTTTATGAAACTCTGAATGTGACCTAAAAATGGTGAAAGTGCCTTCATTCTTTATTCATGGCTCATAACTAAACTTTTATGTTTACTGTTATTGAACTTCTGGCTTAAGACAGTAACCATAAATTCTCTTGTAGTAACTAATGTGTTGCACTTCTTACATGCTGGTTACTTAGGGTGGCATTGAAGAACCTGCCGGCAATGGGCACTACAATTTTCAGGAAAGAAAACATGTATGTGACATGGTATCAAATTATATGTTTCATACTGTTCAGCGATATTTCACCACAAGGAACAAAAATCTTGATGAAAATACATCTTTGAGACCCATATAAATTCCTGTTTTACCATTTTATCCCAAGAATACAGTTGCTAAGACATTTTTATGAACCAAATGTATTTTTCCTGTTTCAGTAAACATTCTGTAAAGTGTGTTACATAGTATTATTCACACACATGCTTCAAATGGTGTCAACAAACATTACTCAGGAATGCTGAACCCACACTATAATGAATAGCAGTGACAAATGAAAATTTGTGCCAACTGAGTTTCAAACCCAAATTTCCTGCTTTTTGCTAGCAAGATGCTTTGATTTCATTACCATCTAACCTCTGGCTCTAGTGTTCAGAAAACATTGGTGGAAGTATTGGTGATAGTGAAAGTTTGAGTCAGGCCTGGAGTCATGCTCAAACAGCCTGATGGTTGAGGTGTTGAAACAAGCAGCAAAACTGTGTTCAGATTCTGGTCTGGAACAAATTTTCAATTTTCAAAGGCTGTTCTTTGAACATCAGGTCCAGCATAAAAAATATCCAGAGAATAAATGGCCAAGTGAAATATTCTGTCTAATTTGGAGTAAAAGAAAGGAAAGAATTAACTCAGTGAGTGTGATTAATGCTGGGTACATGGCTGGAGTGAAGTTTTTTTTAGTCATTACAAACAACAAAGCAAAAGACAGGCCCAACAACACATTCAGAATAGCAAGAAGCAAGGAAGACTGGTCAGAGTTCAAGGTCATGGCTCTGCCACAGAAAACAATGCGATATTTGCTCAAAGTGATTCTGAGAAACATAAAAACCTAAATTGGGATTGGCAGTTTAAAGCAAACTTCTCCCAAATCTAAACATAACCAACACTTGGTATAAGACAGAACAGCAAGAAAAAATGACTAATGCAGTGACAAATGTTCTACGATGTTTTCTAATATACTTTTATTGTTGCAGTAAGAATACTTTTTTTGTATTTATTTCTAAGGCATCCAGTACTCTTCAGCCATTTCTAGCCTACCAAGACTGCTATTAAAGCTGTGTGGTATCTTTACAGATGACATACAGTTAGCATATGTGTAGAATTGTCTGCTGACAGACAAACCTTATTTTCAAGATCATCAGTCATCACAACATCTTCGTGTCTCCAAGACAGCAGATACCTCGTAGAGGCTTCAAGCCTTGTTATTTGTTGGAGACCCACAGATTTACACATTGAGACTGCATTACTTGAAAATGCTGTAGAAAAGTTTAACCTGCAATAAACATTTATAATATGTTAGTCCTCAAGCACACATTCGAAATGCAAGAATTAATGTTACAAGATAGATTCTGAGGAAAAAAACACATAAACCCTGAGACAACTTTTATGTTCATTATTTGCAATAAAAGACCTCTTACAAATAATACAACAATAATTGTGTGAAAATGCAACTCCAGTAATGTTACTTGAGACAAACCTATTTCATTCCACAAACCAGGTACATGGTATGATTTGTAACTATCACTTCTAGATACAACCATAGCAAGACTGGGGTAGGCAATCTGTGCTAGCACACATAGTACCTGCATCTGTTGGTTACCCAGAAATGCTGTCACAGAATTATCTGTCAGTGTTTATGTTTTTAGTACATATTTAAAGTACCCGAGTTAACTGAAAATCCCCTAACATAATATATACTGACCAATTTGTTTTCTGTGTGCAAAACGCATGAAAGTGGTGTATCATTTGGTACAGGAATAGTGAAGTTGGTGGAGAACAATGAGTGATGACAAGGAAAGAAAATATTTAGATTGATTAAAGATGGGTGTGATGATATGTTTCTGATGATATGCAGAGTGGGTCATCTGTCATTTCTGAAGACTCGGTGCAAAAAGTTGATGCAAAAGGTCAATAAAACAGACTCTTTACTATCTCCAAGTCATTTACTCTGATTACTCGAATTCCAAGAAGTGTTCTTAACTAAATTCTTAGAGAATGCTTCCACTATTAGAAACTGTGTTCATGTCAGGTACTGAAAATTCCCAAACTGACATGGATGAAACAGACGAGTATTCAATACTTCAAATTCCCTCGAGTGCCACAGTAATGAAGGTGACGAGTTTTCAAGTCAAACTGTCACTGGGGAAAAAATGTTCATGGCTTATGCTACACTTGAATGTAAACAACAATCTGTGGAATCGAGACACTCAACATCACCAAACTGTGTGAAGTTCAAGCAAAGATTTTCAGTTAAAAAAAAAAACATCTGTGCACCATGTTTCTGGATTTTCAGGGGTGTTGTCTGTACATGTTATGTCCTACAATTACACAATCAACTCTGAAAATTCCAGTACTACCAATACATGCTGAAAACAGTAACTACTACTTCCTAGTAACTTCCCAGTAACTATTACTTCATTCTCTGGAGAGGGAGGGGAAAGGGAAGCATACCACAGGGTGTGAGGGACAAACCTGTCATGAGGACTGGAATTGCAACTCCTGAAAGGTATATACCACCCGGATGTTCTGTCTCTTTGACATTTTACAGTGTTCTCAAGTGAAACGATCAATGTTAAAATATTTGTGAGGTAGTAACTACAATGCACAGAGCAATCCAAAACAAAAGGCAATCCTATGATTGGAACAACTTGATCATGCTGCATGTGACCCTGATCTAGCGTCTTAGTGATAACAAATTTGTTCCAGCACTTACGGAACCATGGCAACAATGATAATGTCAAAACGGTCATAGTGACAGAACAAAAATTAAGTGTGACAAATATGTAATGAGAAGTGGAATTTATGATGCCATAGAGGAATTTAATTAAGTGTGGCTAGCTCTAATATACCAACATTTAGGTGCAGTAAAGGATAGTACTTATTGTAGTTCTACATATGTCTCAGAGGCTCCTGGGTGTTAGTGAGTTGATGCTGCACAACCTAAGGAACACAAGAAGTACACTACGCAATGGGCGGCACACTGTGGTTACCGATCACTGTAGATTTGCATAGCGTAATCTTCCAATTAATCAGCAAGGCACAGCATTCTACAAGCTAAAAAGGCTCACTATGACAGTAAAATAAATAAAATTTAATGTCATTTCATTGGTGGCAGTCCGCAAATTCAAATCAGGCTGATGTAGTTTTCAACAAACCATTGTTCACCTATGTTGTGTGCCATTTCTCATAACCAAAAAAATTAATTACTGAAGCAAGTCTACCACAAACAGTAAAAAGGGTTCTGAAAGTGTGCAACCTGACTAAATTTTGAGTGGCATTAACAAAGGAGCTGAAATGTAGTTGCTGAATTATCACTGGAAGTTAAATTAAAATTAAAACTAATATTTATCCAAAAGGCAAGGATTTCTGCCATTTAAACCATGCAATAGGGCCTCGCAAATTGGGTGAATTACATTCAGAACTATCCAGAAATTGAAATTTTAGGATGATATAACATTATGGAAAGGATAGATTGTTGCTCACCACATGCAGGAGATGCTGAGTCACAGACAGTGTCTGAAAGCAGTGGCCATATGCATGAGAGTTGGGCTTTTGTGTGTGTGTGTGTGTGTTTTGTTTACTTCAGAAGAAGGCCTCTTGGCTGAAAGCATACTTGTTTAACAGTCTCTCTGTTGTCCCTGTGTGCAGCTCCACACTTTTAGTATAAAAACACAAGTGACTTAAAAATTTGTGTCGTAATAAACAGCTGAGAAAATACTGAAAGAAGTAGTGGGATGAACAACCAAAGAGAAGTGTGGTATTGTAGTGAAGGAATATTGTTGAGGATCCTAGAAAAACAACTTGACTGTACAAAATAATACACAAGAAATAATAATACTGACACATAAGATCTGAAATTGAGTGCCAATTACAAGAGCAAGAACTGAAACTTCACACTGAAAGCATGTATAAAGACAACACAAGAAAGTTCAGATGAAGTTGAACTGAGTACCTCAGCAGAGAGAGAGAGAGAGAGAGAGAGAGAGAGAGAGAGAGAGAGAGAGAGAGAGAACTCTCTACATAGACTTCTAGAAGATATAAGTCATGAACAATAAATAACTGCAGGAAGTGGGAGTCAGAGTCATGATCTGCATGTCACCAGCCAGCAACTGTAATTATCACACCATTTGTCTGCAGATATTAGGCAGCTGTCATCCTGTGACTGATGCTGCATCACAAAATTACTTCCATTGCCAGTTTTGACTGAGGCATTTTCCCACAATTAGAGATCATTACATGCGGTGTCCCATGCTTCAAGTAGTCTGTGGAGTTTTGGCCCTCAATACAGACAACTTTGCAAGTAATGCAGTCAGTGCACACTATTGTCTACTTGTTGCCATTTGTTGACCTGGGGAACCTCCCCAAAAGGTCAATTCCAGTCTGATGAAATGGAGCAACTCCAAGAGTAAATGGCAGCAGGTGACCACAGTTAACTGAGGCACACATTTGTGCTGTTGGCACTTCCTTCACTGCCTTGCACTGTGCCTGACATCAGTATAGACCTGGCCAATGTTACCACCTGCTATGGTTCCTGTCAAAGGTCTTTGCAGCTCTCTAATGACCCGACATCAGAGCAATGTGTAAGTACTTCAGCATGTCTGAATTTAAATGAGCTAGGATGATGGGCAACCACTTCTGTCCAACTAGCTCCCAAATTCTTTTGTACAGCATTCCATCAGTTAACGTGAATTCTCCTTTGACAACTTCTTCCTTCTGCACAGTCTCAATGTCTTCAGTAATGCTGGGTCCTCCTCTTGTTCAGCTGCAGTGTTTGTCGGAGCAACGATGAATTGCATATCACCAGTGCTGTAATAGTATTTCAACGGAACCTGTGAAAGGCAGTCAGCTTATTTGTGTCTGCATCCACTTTCATATCCTACTGTGACATCATAATCCTAAAGTTTCAGACTCCATCTCGCAAGTCATCCTGATGGACCCTTTAGGCTCTTCAAGCAACATAATAAACAGTGGTTAGTCACAACAGCAGGGACAACAGTCTGGATGATTGACTGAGCTGGCCTTGTAACATCAACCAAAACGGCGTTGCTGTGATGGTACTGCGAATAACAGAAAGCAAGGGAAAACTACGGACATAATTTTCCCCAAGGGCAGGTAGGTCTATTGTATGGTTAAACGATGATGCATCCTCTTGGGTAAAATATTTTGGATGTAAAATAGTCCCCCATTTGGATCTCTGGGTGGGGACTACCCACGAGGATGTCATTATCAGGAGAAACAAAACTGCGTTCTAAGGATTGGACAGTGGAATGTTAGACCCCTTAATCGAGTAGGTAGATAACCAAATTTAAAAAGGAAAATGGATAGGTTGAAGTTAGGTATAGTGGGAATTAGTGAATTTTGGTGGTAGCACAAACATGACTTCTTGTCAGGTGAAAACAGGGTTATAAATACAAATTCAAATATGGATAATGCAGGAGTGGGTTTAATAATGAATAAGAAAATGAGAATGTAGATAAGCCACTTTGAACAGCATATTGAATGCTTTATTGTAGCCAAGATAGACATAAAGCCCACACCCCTGACAATAGTACAAGATTAGATGCCAATTAAGTCCGCAGATGCTGAAGAGATTTAAGACGCGAGATAAGTATAAATAGGTGAAAATGTACAGGGAGAAAGGTATCAAAGAGGAAGCCACCTGGTAGAAATTTGCACAGAGCATTATTTAATCATTGCTAACACTTGCCTTAAGAATCATAAATGAAGGTCGTGTATGTGGAAGAGACCTGGAGATACTGAAATGTTTCAGATTGATCATATAATGGTCAGACAGAGATTTAGAAACCAGACTTTAAATTGTATACATTTTTAGGAGAAGCTGTTGACTCTGACCACAATTTATTAGTTATGAACTGCAGGCGAAAAACTGAAGAAATCGGGAAAAGGTAGGAAATTAAGAAGATGGGACCCGTATAAGTTGAAAGATTGTTGAGAATTTCAGAGGGAGCATTAGGCAACAATTGACTAGCACAGGGGAAAGGCATCCAGAAGAAGACAAATGGGTAGCTTTAAAGAGACGAAACAGTGAAGGTAGCAGAGGATTAAACACGTTAAAAAGAAATCCTTGAGTGACAAGGAGATACTGAAATTAACTGATGAAAGGAGAAAATACAAAAATTCAACAAATGAAGCAGGCGAAAGGGAATACAAAAAATGAGATTGACAGAAAGTACAAAATGGCTAAGAAGGAAAGGCTAGAGGACAAATGTAAGGATTTAGAAACATATAACATTAGGGGAAAGATAGATACTGCCTATAGGAAAATTAAAGAGGTATTTGGAGAAAAGAGAAGTAGCAGTATGAATTTCAAGAGCTCAGATGGAAAACCAGTCCTAAGCAAAGAAGGTAAAGCTGAAAGATTGAAGGAGTATACAGAGGGTCTTTATAAGGGAGATGAACCTGTAGGCATTATTATAGAAATGGAAGAGGATGTACACTCAGGTTCATAAATTAAGGATAATGCTGATACATGGTGAAACAACACTCTGGTGGGTAGTTTGCAGGTTTAAATCACCTCTTGATATGACCATGGAGTGCATTTGACCTGTGGTCGTCACACGGGGGCGATGGCAGCAGTCCACATACACAGAAGTGTGTTTGTGCATGTCAGAGTACGGTGCAGCGAGTTAAGTGTGCAGACATTTTCAGATATGCCAATGGTGACTGTGTGTTGAAAATGGCTCAAAGAACACATATTGATGATGTTATGAGCGGTAGAATACTAGGACGACTGAAGGCTGGTCAAACACAGCAGGTCGTGGCATGGGCCCACCGTATGCCACAAAGTGTGATCTCAAGATTATGGCAATGATTCCAGCAGACAGGAAATGTGTGCAGGCACAATAGTACAGGACGTCCACAGTGTACAACACCAAAAGAAGACCGATATCTCACCATCAGTGCCCGCACATGGCCATGGAGTACTGCAGGTAGCCTTGCTCGGGACCTTACCGCAGCCACTGGAACAGTTGTTTCCAGACACACAGTCTACGGACGACTGAACAGACATGGTTTATTCACCCAGAGACCTGCAAAGTGCATTCCACTGACCCCTGGTCACAGGAGAGCCTGTAATGCCTGGTGTCAATGACACAGTACATGGTCATTGGAACAGTGGCCCCAGGCTTTGTTCACAGACGAGTCCAGGTATAGTATGAACAGTGATTCTCGCCGGGTTTTCATCTGGCGTGAACCAGGAACCAACCCCCTTAATGTCCTTGAAAGGGACCTGTATGGAGGTTGTGGTTTGATGGTGTGGGGTGGGATTATGATTGGTGCACGTACATCCCCTCATGTCTTGGATGGAGGAACTGTAACAGGTCAGGTGTATCAGGACGTCATTTTTGCACCAGTATCTCCACCTTTTCAGGGGTGCAGTGGGTCCCACCTTCCTCCTAATGGATGATAACGCAAGGCCCCACTTAGTTGCCTTCATAGAGGAGTACCTTGAAACAGAAGATATCAGGCAAATGGAGTGGCCTGCCTGTTCTCCAGAACTAAACTCCATCGAGCACGTCTGGGATGCTCTCGGTCGCCATATCGCTGCAAGTTTTCAAACCCTTATGACACTTCAGGAGCTCTGATAGGCACTGGTGCAAGAATGGGAGGCTATACCCCAGCAGCTGCTCGACCACCTGATACAGAGTATGGCAACCCGTGTGCATGGTGATCATATCCCATACTGATGTCGGGGTATATGTGCAGGAAACAGTGGCATTTTGTAGCACATGTGTTTCGGGACGGTTTTCTCAACTTATCACCAATACCGTGGACTTACAGATCTGTGTCATGTGTGTTCCCTATGTGCCTATGCTATCAGCGTCAGTTTTGTGTAGTGCCACATTGTGTGGCAGCTCATTTTGCAATTATTCTTAATTTATGAGCATTAGTGTACATGAAGATGAGATGGGAGACATGATACTGTGGGCAGAATTTGACAGATCACAGGAAGACCTATGTTGAACCTGGGGCCCAGGAGTAGATGACATTCCATCAGACCTACTGATAGCCTTGGGAGAGCCAACCAAGACAAAACTCTTCCATCTGGTGTGCAAGATGTATGAGACAGGCAAAACACCCTCAGATTTCAAGAACAAAATAATAATTTTATATTATACTTTCTGACTTGCTCCAAACCCACAAGAGTCATCTCATTTTTGGGTCTATTCAACGAAAACTGAATCTAATCTAATCTATTCCAATTCCAAAGAAAGCTGTTGCTGGCAGATGCGAATGTTACTGAACTAACAGTTTAATAAGAATTGGCAGCAAAATACTAACACGAATTCTTTACAGAAGAATGGAAAAACTGGTAGAGTTGATCCTGGAGAAGATTAGTTTATACTCTGGAGAAATGTGGGAGCACATAAGGCACACTGACCTTACAACTTATCTTAGAGCATAGGTTAAGGACAAGAAAACCTACGTGTATAGCATTTGTAGACTTAGGGAAAGCTTTTGACAATGTTGACTGGAATTCTCTCTTTGAAATTCTAAAGGTAAAAGGGGTAAAATACAAGATGCGAAAGGCTATTTACAGCTTGCACAGAAACCAGATGGCATTATAAGAGTTTAAGGGCATGAAAAGGAAGCACTGATTGAGAAGGGAGTGAGACAGGGTTGTAGCATATCCCCAATGTTATTCAATCTGTACATTGAGGAAGCAGTAAAGGAAGAAACAGGAAAATTTGGAGAAGCAATTAAAGTTCAGGGAAAAGAAATAAAAAATTTGTAGTTTGCTAATGGCATTGTTATTCTGTTAGAGGCAGCAAAAGACTTGGAAGAGCAGTTGAATGGAATGGACAGTGTCTTGAAGGAGGATATAAGATGAATAACAACAAAAGCAAAACAAGAGTAGTGGAATGTAGTAGAATTAAATCAAATGAGACACTGAAAGTAGTAGATGAGTTTTGCTATTTGGGTGGTAAAATAACGGATGATGACTGAAATAGAGAACTTATACAAGGTAGACTAGCAATGACAGGAAAAGCATTTCTAAGGTAGAGTAATTTGTTAACAACGAATATAGATTTAAGGGTCAGGAAGTCTTTTATGAAAATATTTGTATGGAGTATAACCATGTATGGAAGTCAATCATGGACAGAAATAGTTTAGACAAGAGGAGAATAGAAGCTTTTGAAATGTGGTGCTATTGAGAGATGCTTAAGATTAGATGGGTAGATCAAGTAACTAATGAAGAGGTACTGAATACAACTGGGAGAAACAAAATTTGTGACACAAATAACTATAAGACGGAATTAGTTGATAGGACACATTCTGAGACTTCAAGGGAAAACCAACTTAGTATTGGAGGGAAGTGTGGGAGGTAAAAATTGTACAGGGAGACCAAGAGATGAATACAGTAAGCAGATCCAGAAGGATGTAGGTTGTAGCAGTTATTCGGTGATGATGAGGGTCGCCCAAGATAAAGTAGCATGGAGAGCTGTATCAAACCAGTCTTTGGACTGAAGACCAAAACAACACAAACCTCAAAGTTCTGGGACAGTTGTAATATCAGCACTTCTTTCAGAACAGATAAAGATGTTTCCCGTTCCTTGCTCCAAGAAAATTGTGGTGGCCGTGCCTTTGGAAATCCTTAATGAATCATATATGCCAGAAGTACCATCCAGGGAACGTTGAAAATTTGCTACAGCTCTTACTTCTTCTGGATCAAAAAAGGCTCCATTTCTGTTAACTAGATGTTGCAAAATTTTTATTTCTTGGTCAACACAGAGCCAATTTTTTGAATCCAGAACAAGACCTGTGTCATGGAAACACTTTAAAATAATTATCAGGTGCCTTAGAAGCTCTTTGAGAACATAACAATGTCACTGAGGCATTAAAGATACATCATATATTTAAGCTTTCAAAGCAGGTTGTCAGGTGCGCATTCATATGCCGTTGGAGCATTGTATGAAATCTCTGAACTAACAGAAGGGACGTCAGGTTTGATGAAAGTTGGAAAGTTGTTTTTCTTGTCAGCCTCATTAACCTCATATGAGGGCAGCCAGACTGCATATCCACAAGGATAGAAATATTTTGCTCCCTTCAGAATGTCTATCGTGTCATTTCACGGATGTCCCAAAAACTTGTCCCCTACCTGGGATTTCACTGTCCTTCAACCAATTTCCACAGACAATCACAAAAAGTAGTTCTCAAAGAGCTAATCAGGTTTGTCATTTCTGAGATGCTTCTTCCCGGTCACCAGGCCTTTACAATCTGCCCTTTGTCAAAATTGCTTAGTCAGTGCATTTCTTCCCTTGTGCCCTGCAAAGCACTAGAATGATTTCTCATTTGTCTCTACTCTGCATGTATACTTTCCTTGTCGCGTCACTCTCCCACAATGCCATCAAGTAGAGTTCAGTATCACAGGGGGCAATGGTCATAATGTTTTGGCTCATCAATGTTTATTAGGTATGATGGCAACAAACGGATGTGCACGGCCCCTTTGAGGATGACCACATTGAAACAGGTATCAATGAAAATGAAGTGGCTGTAGCAACAGTGACTACCAAACACAAAGGGCAGTTAAAACAATCAGAAAGATTTACATCTTTGACAAAAGAGGTAAAGAGTTAGGTGTCATGTCTCAATCAGGAACTCTAAACATTTAGCTCTGGACAGGAAAGTGTGGCTCATGTTTAGAAAAATAGTCGACCATGCACTGGACAGACATGTACCTAATAGCAGAGTTCAGGACGGGAGGTATCTTACTTGGTATATGCTTCTGTAAAGAAACTTCTAAAGAAACACAGAATACTGCATAAAAGGTGTAAAAAAAAGGATACACCTATTGGCAGAATGGTACTGTACAAAACACATTTGGCTATCAAAATGGCAAAGTGTGAAGCCCTCAAGGCTAACCATAACAGAATCTTACCGAAAGACCTCTCACAAAATTCAGAGAAATCTTGTTCATATGTAAAGACTGTCAGTGAGATCAAAATCAGTGGTGTATCCATTTTCAAATGCTCCTTACCATACGGAGGTATGGAAGTTGTGCCCCATTTTAGTTCTCACACCATGTGTTCTGTCATATTTCAAATAAATAGCCACTGCAAAGATGAGTAACATAGATATTAGTGTCAGTGGTACTGAGACCATTGAAACTGCTAAAAGTGAGCAAATCTTCAGTGTCAGATGGAGCACCCACCATTCCACACACAATTTGCAGTTGAGTTAGCTCCTCTATTAACCATAATATACTGTAGATCACTCAAAGAAAAAACTATCTCCAGTACTTGGAAAAAAGCACACAACAAACCCATCTCCATGAATTGTAGTAGAACTGATCCACAATACTACTGTCCAATACCTCTGACAACAATCTGAACTCAAATGTAACTCGAACAGAACAACATTCTCCACGTCGACCAGCATGGATTCCAAAAGCATCAGTGATGTGAAACACAACTTGCCTTTTTCACTCTACATAATGAAAGTAGTGGATCAAGGTAAACAAGTAGTTGCAGCATTTCTTGACACCAGAAAAGCTTTTTGACACAGTACCACAACAACACTTATTAACGAAAGCACAATCATATGGGGCATTTAGTCAATTTTTTGAGCCAAGGGAAAGCATTGCGAAAATGCTGAGAAACTTGAACTGACACATGATTGAAGACAGACACAGACTGTCACATCAAAGCCCACTCACAAAGTTTCAACAGCCAGTGTTAAGTGGTGAATCTAGGATTACACTACACCTCCCTACTATGTACCATCCCCAGATGGACTACAAAGGCCAGCAATACTTGTTACAGCACACACAGAGGCAATCGAGCAGTCATTCTTTTGGCATCTCCTGTGCAAATGCAATGGAAAGAAGCCCTAATAAGTGTTACAAATAAGTGCTACAATGGGAAAGACCTTCTGCTATGCACTTCACAGTAGTTGTAGTGTTTAGATGAAGATGTGCATGGGCTCCTACTGCATGATCTTTTCTGTACATTTTGTTTCCTTAAATACTGATAAATTCAACTGTACACACAGTTCCCTATGTATCTGATCTGTTTAAAGAATCTTTCAAAACTGTAGGAGGTTACTGTTTGTAAATGTTTCAGATAACTTGACAGCTCCTGTGTGAGATGTTTAACTATCCCATGTGATGGTTTCAGATAACCTGACAGCTACTGTGTAAGATGTTTAACTATCCCATGTGATGTTCTACTTGCAATGTATCCATAAATACTATGGATGAGCACCTATTTGTAACAAATGATGAACTTAATTCAAGAATTAGATAATATATGGAAATGTAACAACGTGGAGTATATCCACTGCATCTGATTAATTTCAATAAATAAACAAATACTTTTTCTTGCCTAATCTATATGTAATAAACAGCATTCCAAAATTCTTTTACAACTTTTATTACTCCAATTATTATTATTTGAATTAGAATTTATATTTAGCTGAGTACCGGGACAAAGGTATTCTTTACAGAAATCTTATCTTTAATGAATTATTCAATATTTAAGATCTATAAGACCAAGGATATTCAAAATTTCAAACCTACTAATAAGTTTCTGTTGCAGGATTGATATCCCTTATTTTAATGCCCTGATTTTCTTCCATAAAAAGCACCTTAACTTCTTTCAAAATATTTTAGTTTACAAAATACTGGTAATCAAAAACTACCTTTTTGTAAGAAATGCTAGATGTGCAATTTACACAACAGAACCCTTAAAAAATGAATTTTCTGTCAATGAGATGTGTATGATGCCAAGGAAAACACACTAGTTAATCAAATATTTTAATTACCAGATTTTATTTCTGAAATAGCTTTGGCAGGCTGTGACAGAAACAGTGGGAGAATTGTTTTAATCTAAAAATCCATCTATAAAGTAGAATTTAGTGTAACTGCTATTTGAAGAATACAGATCCAACTATTAAAAAAAGTTGTTTCATTTTTGAATGTGTATACGTATTACTGTTTTCTAAATTATTGACTACAACATAATTGAGAAGTTTTTCACCCATTCGCAAATAATTTGTAGATAACTTCCTACGCATGTACACGATGAAACTATACAGAAACACAGTGGACAATGCCTCATGCAGTTACAGCTGAAAATGTAAGGTTGAGGAACCTATGTTTATTTGTGAAAATATGCCACTCGTAGAACTATGTTTACATTGGCTCAGTGGATGTCAATGTAAATTACAGGCCCACTATTTTAAACAAAGATTGTGCTACATTCAACCGTAAGCTGAAAATTTCTTAGCATCAGTTACTATTTCTATCATCATTTGAGGCTACAAAGGCAAACTCAAATGAGATGTAGGCAAGTAAATTAACAAATTGTAAAATGTTGAAATACAGTATGTAATAGTTATATACCAAAGCACTTTTTCACGAAATATTGAAATATTTGTTCGTTGGTATATTACATTTTCAACTGTCATCCTTGAAATGTAAAACTATATTTTTTCCAACAAGTGGGACTTACAGTAAAAAATATTTATTGTCATGAGCTTACCTTGGACCTATCTCAATAATCATGTTCTCCTTCCCTTTTGCTTGTAGGTAAGGCTTGTGCTGAACGTCATCAGGTTTGAAGGGTGATCCCAAAATCCATTTCAATTTCTCCAGTTCTCCAGTTGACAGAGGTTTGCTTATCTCGACATAAAAGCATATTTCTGTATGTAGAGCTTCTATTTTTGCCTCTGCTCGAAGCTGCTTTAATTTCTCGCATTCTGACGACACACTCAGGCCCGGCTTCTTGTACAGGTAAAGGATGTCCATCTTACTCTGAAGCAGAGGTTTGAAAGCAACTGTGAATTATCTCTAATCTATTACCACATGACACTGAATTTCCAGGGGGTCCGGAATATATGAGCAGTAGTGACGTCAGAGGTTATCAGAAAAACAACAGTCACAAAGCAAAAACAAGAACCAATCTTAAGGTCATGATCCTTGAACCCAAGCAGCCACATTACTTAATTCATATGGCTGGTTCCAGAGATAATGACAGATGGTACAACTGAAAGGCATAGAACAAGAGAGGAGGGGTGAGAAAAATAGTTTGAAACTGTCTCAACTTTAAAGTCTCCAAAGTTAAGTATTTCACAAAAGCATTTAAAAATTACTAGGTTTTTATTTCAAGTATAATACTTGAATTCACAAGAAATTGAGGGAGAAAAATAAAAATAATTCTCATGTATATAACCATTTTACTCAGCACATTTAACAAATATTGAAGAGAAACTCTGTACACATGATGGACATCTGTCACTTTATTTTCCGAATCAGCAGCAGCTTTATTGCTCCTTCTAACTTACAACAGTGCAACTACGACAAATATTATGCAATAAATTAAGAATGTTTATATTCATGGATTATGCACAAAATAAGACATTCAGCAGCTGATAGGAGCAAGTCTCTGAAAAATAACCATTTATCTCATGATAAAGTTGTGAAATATAACTCAAACTGCCATCTATATTGACATCATTTGAACCATATGGAAGGCCTTGTGTGTGTGTGTGTGTGTGTGTGTGTGTGTGTGTGTGTGTGTGTGTGTGTGGAGGGGGGGGGGAGGAGGTGCAAGAGTGTGCATGAAAAAGAGAGAGAGGGGGGAGGGAGGAGGGAGGAGGGAGGAGGGAGGGGGGAGGGGGAAGGGGAGGGAGGGAGGGAGGAGGGAGAAGGAGAGAGGGAGAGGCACCTTTATAACAATACAGAAGATATATGTGTTTGTTTGATTTTAACTGTAATATGCTCAGCAACGGAGAGCTCTGTGAGGTAAAAAGTCACATAAAATAGAGAACTGTCTGCTTACAAAGAGATAGAGGGGCTGGCCAGTACTTACCTCAGCTCAGTACAGCCAATAGAAACACAAAAAACAACCGAAAATTTAAGTTCCTAGCTTTCGGAATAAATGTTCCTTCATCAGGGAGGAGAGAAGGGAAAGAAAGGGAAGAAGGGAAAGTGGATTTAGTTACTCATAACCTGGGTTACTCATAACCTGGGTTATGAGTAACTAAATCCACTTTCCCTTCTTCCCTTTCTTTCCCTTCTCTCCTCCCTGATGAAGGAACATTTATTCCGAAAGCTAGGAACTTAAATTTTCGGTTGTTTTTTGTGTTTCTATCGGCTGTACTGAGCTGAGGTAAGTACTGGCCCACCCCTCTATCTCTTTGTTAGTAATTGTTTCACATCTTTATATGAGATTTTCCATTAATTAGTTAGAACTGTCTGCTTCTCAGACTATTTCCAAATAAAATCTATCAAAGCTTAACATGCTCAAATAACGCATCATGGGTATTTTACATTTGTGGGAGTTGACAACAAATTAAATTAGAAGGTAACAGGATTCTGTCGACACAGCTTGGTACAAAATGCGAAGGAAAATTACTGTTCAGCATCCAATTGAAAAAAGCGAAAAGAAAAAAAAAAAAAAAAAAAAAAAAAAGCCCTGCTCAGTTGTACTGGTGGCGAAGACACAACTGACCACTACAACAATAAAGGAACTGTAACAGCATTTGTCTTAAATGATCTGTGGTAACTTAAATCCAGATGTCCACAGAAGGATACGAACACTAAAAGCATACAGGGGTCACTCTCATAGTCTAAGAACTAAAGGAGGCCAGATCAATATAATCTCCCTAGGACACTGATTGGAAATAAATTTATTGGTCACTTTTGTCACCTGCCCATTTGCACTCCTAATATGCCAGTTTCTCCTCAACGAACAGTAATTAAGTAAGAAGGCAATATCTACTTCATGTCTCCTATTGTCGCAGTCAATTGTTCCAAAGACTGTTATGATACAAAACACCACACTTGGTATATCCTGTGCAAGATTGCCTAACTACTGCAACTGACATCCTTTTGAACCTGCTTACTGTAGTTAAGGCATTGTCACCATCTACAATTTATGTCCCACCCCCCTTCCTCCAACTTCCCTTCATTACCAAATTAAACATCAGTTGATGCCTCATGATGTGTCCTATCAACAAATCCTGTCTTCCAGTCAAGTTGTGCCACAGGATTCATTACCTCTTCACCTAGTTATCCAATCTAACAATCTAGTTTTTAGTATTCTTCTGTAGCACCACATTTCAGAAGCTTATACCAAGCGGGGTGCCACAGTGGTTAGCACAATGGACTCGCATTCGGGAGGACAACGGTTCAAACTCGTCTACGGCCATCCTGATTTAGGTTTTCTGTGATTCCCTAAATCGTTTCAGGTAAATACCAGGACGGTTCCTTCGAAAGGGCACAGCCGATTTCCTTCCCAATCCTTCCCTAATTAGAGCTTGTGCTCCGTCTCTGATGACCTCGTTGTCGACGGGACATTAAACACTAATCTCCTTTGCCTCCTCCAGAAGCTTACATTGTCTTTTTGTCTTAATAGTTTATCATCCACATTTTACCTCCATAGAAGGCTGCACTTTAGACAAATATCATTAGAAAAGATCCTTAATGTTTAAATTTATGAAACTTCATGCGACATAGTTTTAATCTGCCAGGAAATTTGAAATAAGTGTACACTCTGTTGCGGAATGGGAGATTCACTCTGGAAATTCAGATTTATACTCAATGTTAACACAATTCCCATTTCTCAAAAATGTTTATCTTTGATAACAGTGCACTGTCCTTGTTTTACTTCAAAACCTCTTTTCAAGACACTATATACTCCATTTAAGTGACCTTCCAGGAGCTTTGTTGTCTCTGACAGAATTGCAATGTCATCGCCGAATCTGTTATTTTTATTTCTACTCCACAAACTTTCATTTTCTGAAATTCTCCTCAATTTTCTTCATTACGGACTCAATATACAGTTAAAATGGGAGATGGGCCATGACATTGTCTCACTCCAAACTCCATTACAGCCTTCCTTCCACACTCAAGTGCAATCAACTTATGATGACGGTCCAATTCAACAGGACTGCAAGGAAATAGTTAATGAAAATAAGGAACCCAAATACAGGCTTCTCAAAGATGACAATAAATGCTCCAAATAGTTCAAGTCTATACATCTGGATTTTCTAAAATAGTTAAAAATTGCTGATATGAACTAAGAATTTTCAAGAGTCAAACAATGGAAAATTCAGGATGGAATAATGACAATATTATGAAAAGGATAGATTCCTACTCACCATACAGTAGAGATGTTGAGTCACAGACAGACACAACCAAGAGACTGCTAAGCAATTAAGCTTTCAGTGAAAGACCTCCTTCTGAATTAGGTAAAACACACACACACACACACACACACACACACACACACACACACACACACACACACACAGCTCCAGCTCCTCCACTTATGACCACTGTCTCTGACTGCGACAGCCAGACACAGCATTTTTCAAGAATTATTTAAAAGGGAAAAAAATTAATTGTCACTTACCAGCAACCTATTATTGTAAATAAATACAAGAAAATTATTTTCTGGAAAACTGTTTTGAGAAACAGGTGGAGGAGTGGATGCCACTCACCGACATCTCCTACTAGTGTGACAACAAAGTAGTCATCAAAAAACAACATAAAAAAACACCTACTACAGAAGTGGCATGTAATATATCTTCCACTGTAACAATAAAATAATCAATTACTGATTACATTATATCATCTTCCATGTGGTGTTCACGAACTAGAAAGCTCAGCTCTGGAACATCTGACAGAGACAAGGGGCCTCACAGAAGCCTGAACTAAAACAAAAAGAACTCTATGCTTTTATTATCAAAATGAGATCTGAAATACTTAACACATATACGATGTATTACGATAGTGTCAAACAGAAACACTCAAATGTGAAACAGAGAACTAAATCTTAACAACAGTACACACATGATCTTGTGTTACAATGACTATAGAACAACTGCTAAAATACATAGGGCAGGAATAAATGTCACTTACAATGGGCGTATTAGCTCTGTGTCATGACTGTTAGAGGTCAGCAGTACAAACACAGCATAAGGAAATAAATTCTCACCGAGTTTTGGAATCCGTCAAACAGCTTATGAGTAACTGCTTACACCGGCCAGAAGGCAGAAAGTAAACCAGGCACTAAAAATCACTGTAGCAGCAATTTCCAGTAAAACAGTGAGTGCAAAGTGTAAGAAAGAACAAACCGTTCAAAAGAATACTCCACCTTCCACAGAGAGCAGCAGCTCAGAAGGGGTTTGGCACCACCAGAACCGGGCCATGGAGTGCCACCCGGTTCAGTTTCCAGACAGAACTATGAGAGGTGGAGACTGTGCAAATCACGGTGCCTCCCGTGGCCTCTGCTACTTCTGCTGCTTCTTTTTTCTGTGCTGGTAGAGACACACAGGATTTTACTCCGGGACTTCCTAATGTCCACATGCAAGTCACTCTCTTGCACTGGTTGACAGGCCGAACCTCATGTCGAAAAACATTTCACCTGACACTAGATGAAATCTGACCCAACATACAGCAACATTCTGATTAAGCATTACAATAATTTCTCTACTAGTGAGGTAGGGAGCAGACATGGGAAGCAGCAGTTCACCCAGATGAGCCTGTAAGCACCCTGATCAGAGATTTATTCCACAGAGAAACCGGAGGTGTTCTCCAGGAACTGAACTCAGAACCTCGACATCAGAGGATCCTGTCAAGATACTTAAACTGATCTTGTAGAATACAGACTTTTCCGAAGCAATACATATTCACATTGGCAAAGCTACATCAACTGTTACATTCTGCCCATGCAACGAAAGAATATATTATAACACAATGTAATTACATCCTGACAGGTGCTGACATTATCAGTCGAATGACCACAATCATGAGCCGATTACATGTTGATTAGGCATGTAAATCAATTATGCATGACATTCTGAAAATACCAACGTGTTGTAGAAGGATTAAACTACAAGAATTAGAATAATTATGTGATTGTCATATATCACTTTTATTAAAAAGTCCAAAATAGTGTTTGTCATTACGAAAAGTTCTTCCCCGTTACATTTACAACTACTCTGTGATTCATACTTTAGTGCCTGACAGAGGGTTCATCATATCCCTTTCACACTATTTCTCTACTGTTCCACTCTTGAACAGTGTATGAGAAATATAAGCAGTTAAATCTTTCTGTGTGAGTTCTGATTTCTCTTATTTTATTATTCTCCCTATGTACATGAGTGCCAACAAAATATTTTCACATTAGGAGGAGAAAGTTGGTGACTGAAATTTTGTGAAAAGATCCTGCCGCAACAAGAAACACCTTTGTTTTAATGATGTCCACCCCAAATCCTGTATCATGTCCATGACAGTTGCTCCTCTATTTCTTGATAATACAAAATGTGCTGCCCTTCTTTGACCTTTTTTATGTTCTCCTTCAATCCTACCCCACACAGCAATACACTAGCAGAAGGCGGACAAGCGTAGTGTAGGCAGTCTTTTCAGTTTATTTGTTGCAGCTCCAAAGTGTTCTGCTAATAAAAAACACTGATTCGTCTTCCCCACAACATTATCTTCCAGTTTTAGTTATTTGTAATTGTGGTCCCTAAGTACGTAGCTGAACTGAGAGACTTTAGACTTGTATGATTTATTGTGGAACTAAAATTTAATAGATTCCTTTTGATACTAGTGTCGATGGCTTCACACTTACCATACATACAGTCAACTGGTTTTGACCATCTGATGAACTACACAAGATGGCAAATGGCAGCATCACCTGCAAGCAGTCTACAAGGGCTGCTCGGACCGTCTCTTAAATTGTTTACGTATATCATGAACAGCAGAGGGTCTATAACACTTCCTAGGGGAATGCCTAATATTACTTCCATTCTACTCGATGACTTTTTGACAATTACTATGGACTCTGACCTTCCTAACAGGAAATCACGAATCCTGTCACACAACTGAGACGATACTCCATAGGCAAACAATTTGATTAGAAGAAGCATTTGAAGAACGGTATCAACAGCCATTTATTAATGACCTATGCAGTGGCGGAGAGAAACTTTTATCTGCACGATCTCATGTTGGTGCCACATGGAAAGGACAACCATAGAGCTAAAAAAGTCCTCACTTCTGCTGTAAACATATAGAACAGGAGTAGGTCAGCACAGCTTCCTGCAGGGCTAGAAACATGGAGTATGTTTTTAGTTGTGAAGTCACAGTACTGGGGTAATAAAAAGGCTGATGACACCATGCACCCTTTCATTTGTTGCTCAGTTGTCTCTCATCTGTGGCTTACCAGATCTTTGCTAACCCAAATATCGCCAGAGCAGTCTGGTGCAGTGCTCAGCAGTTCCCATTACCAGGGAGACAGATCCGCAGAGTCTAGCCTTGCTATTCATTGCATCGCATCTCTACAATGTGGTATCGGCGGATGCCAGACTTGAGGCAACACACGCCTGGAGTCAAAGCTTCGAGCTGTCGGCCACCTACAAGCTGCCACTAAGGCTGTAAATGATATGGTCCGTGCCGCACCATGCAATGAATCTCTAGAACTCTCTTGCTTAATTAACACCCTTCATTCTATCTTTCTGTAGCCCCCCCCCCCCCTCCAAACCCCACCCCAAGTGCATTTGAAATTCGAACCATATTCTTAGTGTCCAACACAAGCATGGAAGTTATTCTATCTGCTGCCATCTTGTCCGGGCGTTTTAACGTGCTACAGCCTGGAGCAAGCAAACTTCTCTATGCCAAAAAGGAATGGCTCCATCAAATTTCATTTGCATTGAAGAACATTTCTAAAATGAGGTAATACAAAATTCCCCTAATTGTTTTTTTTCCGTAACTGTCACATCTGTTCCAAAATATTTGTACAGCACGTTTCAGCAGAAATACCAGTAATAGGATGAGAAGTCCGACACTGCCACTGTCACATCAATGTGAGAATTTCTCTGGATGTAAGACAGTGGTTACCTAACAGTAGGGAAGGGGGCGACAGTTAGGAGTTACCAGCTCCTTACATTTAGGTTTTCTGTGAGTTCCCTAATACATTCTGGGTTAATGTGGGGCTGTTTCTTCACCAAAGATGTAACACGAAACACAAACTGCAAAAGAAGATATGTCCTACAATACAGTATTGCCTCACTACGTTTACTTGGCACTCCAAAAACCAGATTTTGTAAATTGATTTTCCCATACCACTCAAAATGGTGGAAATCCAGTTCTACCTGATGGTTTTCACTTCTACAATCGAATTTTGCTTCCATCTAAATGCAAAATGTGCTTGGGTTTTCAGTTTATGTTTTCCTTTTAAAAATTTTTGGCTAATGTTGTCACTGCAGTCAAGAAGCAGAAATATTAGACTGATCATAAAGCTGTCTACCTCTATTATTTAACCGAAGAGAAATAGCGACTGTGCTGACTTAATCAGAAACTGGAACAGCTGCTTTTCAGACAGCATATTTGAGTGGGCTAGCAAATCCATTGTCTGGGATTTTCAGTGTTATGGGCAAGTTTGAAATAATGGAAAAACTGGCAATGAGAGCTTAGTGGCATATGTGTCGGAAAGTTAATTTTAGAATGAATCTCAAGATCTCCACTTTCTCTCTCCTCATTTCTGAAATATGAGAATGCTTTCTTATCCAGCAGGAAAGGAAGAAATATTATGTGCTGTAGAGATCTCTGCAGGAGAATTCTGCAAAGTGGAATCGAAAAGCAGCAACTGGGCGAGGGAAGGAGCAGAGAATTCAAGAGCACCAGACCTGATTACAACACTTGGTGTAACAACGTTGATGATGCACAAAGCTATGTCAATGTGTGTCTGTGTCAAGTAACTGACATATCAGACTTCGACAACAACTGACTGCGTGATTGGTGGAAATAAAAATCACCAATACTTCCACAACTATTAGACGTGGTCTCAGCTCTCTGTGTGTGCAAGTTGCATTTATGTGAGTGTGTGTGTGTATGTGTGTCTACTGCTGACAAAGGCCTTAATGACCGAAAGCTTTAATTGTGTGAATCTTTTTATTGTGCCTATCGCAACTCAGCATCTCCGCTATATGGTGAGCAGCAACTTTCCTTCTCTGGTATTGTTACATTCCATCCTTGATTTTCCATTGTTTGAAACATATTAGTGGTATTCCTGCCACTAGTGCTGCATGTGAAAAGACATTTAGTAGGGCAAGTAAAATTATTCAGAAAAAAGATTACAAATAATTCCTAAATATGGTGATGAACTTTTGTTTCTTAACAAGTATTGTAAACATGCAGACAAATGATTTCAAGTTTGTGATAAATTTTAACTTAAAAAATGGATAAACTAGAAAAAATTTAAGATGTATTGTTACATCACAGCTTTTTGTGTGTTGGTTACGTTTCAACAAATACCAGAAATTGCAACAAAAAAAAATAATTCATGACTGTTTTAATTTAATAAAATTATGTAAGTGCATACAAATTTGTTTAGTATTTCTCTTCTGCACAGTATGCTGAAATTTGTTCATATCTGCTCTGTTTTGTTAGTTATTGGTTAGTAATTCGTAAATATTATGTATGTTTCTAATGTCATTCTAAATTATTTACATGTCTTCTTAAAAATAGAGGGAAACGAGCACAACCACAAAATAATATGGGACTGAGTTAAGTACTGTGTATGAAATCAGGCATACACAGGTGGGTATATGCTTTAGGGTACAAAAACAACTGTCAGCAACAACTCACATTGAAATTTCCCAGTGCCCGGGTATAATCACCTGTTGCACATATGTAGTGTTAGAGGATTGATACTAGTTGGATGCAAAAATAATTTGGTAAGTTGGTTGATTAGGAAATTGTTCAATAGTGATTTCATAAATGAGCAACAGTTCATACTGTCAGAACAGAAGAGGATAGATATGCATTTCGCCAGGGAGACTGCCTACAGGAATAGTTTGGAACGGGCTGTCACTGGGCAGTTTCACTCCAGGGTGATGTTTTTGGTCCAATAAATTCAAAAGCGAATGTGCCACTGGGCCATAAAGCTGGCAACCGTAGTCTAATCGGGATGAGAACAGAGCTCAGTTAATGTAGAGAGGCGTAGTGCAATCTGCTCCCCAAGAGGTTTTAGCAAGGAAGCAGAGAGAATTAAAATTTTGTATGCAGCTAGTCTTCGGCCGACAGATACAGTCCAATATTGCTATGTTAGATTTTTATGAAAGAAGAATTCAGTGTCAGGATTGACTGTAGTACGGGAGGGGTCAATAGAAACAGGAGCAGCAGCTTCAGGGGCACCGGTGAACACATCAGAGACATCGCCCAGAACCTCACCAGTCCAGTCTGACAGAAAAAGACTGAAGCTACAACAGAAATATACAAATGCCAGATGGATCTTCAAAGAACCCATTAGGGTAACTGGTCTATCAGGCAGTGAGAAGGAAGTGACAGGATCACCAAAAAGTGGTCACTGTCACAAAAATCGTTATGTAGCGTGGACTGTAGCGAAACCACAAAACTGAGGAAGAACTCGCAAAGTTGATAGCCAAAATGCAAAATGGTGCCATGCCCAGCAATGATGTGGGTAGAAGTACTGTCACTGAGGCAGCACAAATTAAGGCTGGAAAGAATCTGTTGGCTACATGTTCCATAGGTCGTTTGAACGATTCTCTTATCAAAATTATGGGGAACAAATCAATTTACATGTACCGGTACACATAATAAGTGTTAATTGATGAACACATTATTTTTTAGTCCTGTTCATCCCACTATGCTTAAAACAAGTTAATGTTTTTTTTTAATTTTTTATGGGCTATGAATTTTTAGATTGACATTAGTTGATGAAGTATACATTGTCCAGCAGAAATGATTTTAGGTTAGATTTAAAACTTTCTTTTCTACCTGTGAGATTTTGTGGTATTGCAGAATGATCAAAAAATTTGTTGCTCCATATTAAACTCATTTCTGAGCCATTGACATCTTTAATAATGTGTAATAAAGGTTATTTCTCTCCTCTATTGTTGCAGGTTCGGCTACCACTATTCTCCTCAAATTGTTGGTTGGTTGGTTGATTTGATGGAGCGGACCAAACAGCGAGTTCATGGGTCCCATCGAATTAGGGAAGGAAACTGGCTGTGCCCTTTCAAAGGAACCATCCCAGCATTTGCATCAAGTGATTTAGGGAAATCATGGAAAACCTAAATCAGGATGGCTGGATCCAGATTTGAACCCCCACCCTCCCAAACACGAGTCCAGTGTGCTAACCACTGCGCCACCTCGCTCGGTTTCAAATTGTGATAAATTATTTAGATGAATTTCACTAGTGAATGTATGTACTGGTGTAGTTAAAATTCCCAACTTCTTGAAGAGATACTTACATGACGACCACAGGTGAACACTGCATATTGTTCTTACTGCTCACTTTTGTGCATTCAGTGATTTCTTAGTGATTAATTACCCCAGAAAATTATTTCATAAGACATTTCCGAGTGGAAATACGCAAAAAATGTCAGGAGAATAATCATTTGTTTCCAAGACTAGCAATTATACAAAGAGCACATGTAGACGAACGTATTTGTTTGAGAAGCTCATAATATACTCATTCCAGTTCGTTTTCATCAATATCTACACTAAATATTTTGGAGCAGTCTATCCTATTTACTGTCTCCTGTTCATGTGCTACGTCAATTGCTGGTATACTCTCTCTGTTGCACAAAACTGACTAAAGTGTATTTTTCTCAAAATTAAGAGAGAGTGTATTTTAAGAGAACCACTTCATAATTCTTTGGAAAATATCATTTGCCAACTCTTCTGTTGCTTTCTCTCTAATGGGATTTGTTATAACACTAGTACTGTCTGCAAAAATTACCGATTCTGCTTCTTGAATGTTAAGTGGAAGGTCATTCACATACACAAGGGACAGGAATGGACATAAAATTGAACCTGTGGGACTCACTTTGTGATTTCTCCTGTCACTAAAATTTTCTACCTTTCCAACAATGTCTCAGTTATTTAATACAACTTTTTTTTGCATTCTGTTTGTTGAGTATGATCAAAACCAGTTGTATAAAAAACATTCAATTTCATACAACCCGAGATGTTCTAAGAGTTAAGTGATCTACACAATCAAACACCTTGGAAAGATGACACGAAATACCAGTTGGCATTATTTTATAATATATAAATTGCAATTTTGGTGGGTGAATGTATAAATGGTATTCTCAGTTGAGTAAACCTTCTGGAATTGAAACTGAAACGCTAAGCAAATTGTTTCTCCTTAAATGTGAGATGCCTCCTGATTCCATGATGTCTATCTAAGTAGACGCCAGTGATGAAACAGTACGGTAATTATTTAAGTCTTTCTTGTCACCTTTCTTATAAAGAGGCTTAACAGCTGCCTATTGTAACCTGCCTCGAAAAAATCCTCTGTGCCAACGACACATTACATATGTTACCAAGAAAATTATTTATTAAGTTAGAGCTACTTTTCCGAGTTATGTTGGAAATTTCACCAACTCCATATAAGCCTTTATATTTTAGAATTTTTGTAATTCTAATTTCAGTCGATGATGCTGGTGCTTATTCTTGTGGCTCAAAGTCTTTTGGACCGACATCTTTAGCGTATTCTCCTGCTGCTTCAACTGAACCATTTGACCCTAGTTTTGTCGCACTGCTCCATTTAGGAAATGATTCTTCAGTGTACTTGCAACCTCTGAATTGTCAGTCACAACACTGTCATTTAGTCTAATCGTTTGGTATCTTGTTCATTGACCGGCTGTCCTGTCTCCTGTATGACAATATTCCATGTGCCCAAGATATGAGGAAACACAGCATCGGACATAAATTTTTAATCTGTTTATTACAGACTGATTTCAGCTATTGTGTAGCTATCTTCAGTTCAATTATATCCAAGACAAGATGGACATCACAAATACAATCACACATGGTACCACACTGACATTACAAATAACAATTAGACCGTTACCTGTATGGTCAATGTGGTACCATGCGATTTTATTTAAGATGAGTCTTCATGACTTGGATATAACTGCACTGAAGATAGCCACACAGTACCTGAAATCTACCTGCAGATTAAAATTTTGTGGCTAATGATGCCCTTCCTCCTGTCTTGGGCTTCATTAACACAGTCATGGAGCATGCTGTTACTAATGGAAACAAACCTGGAGAATACCCTGTATAGTTTTAATCTTACTATCTGCAACTGATTGCTAACTTCCTTTCTGCTCTAATTACATCGCAGTTTCTGTGGACAACATAATCCAACCCAATTATTATCTGCATCATTAATTTCTATCAGAAACCTTATTCCTCTAGACATTTCAATGGCTTCCCTTAAAATATAACAGTATGTAAGTAATGTCAGACCTTGACTTATTCTGGCTTTTACATAAATTTCCCCAAGTCTGAGAGATTTTAATTCCCTTAGTTATCCATGGCTTACGCCTTTTGTAATGGGTTTTCTGAATAACTTATCAGGAAAGCCACTTTCAAATAAAAATTAAAAAAAGCACATCAAATAGATTGTAAGTATAGTGGTATGAATGCAATTAAAAAGCAATGTGTTCATTTAAGTTAACTATGACCATGTGTAGTGTATACCTGTAAACTAACTCGTTTCAAATCATTTCAATAAAAAGAATTGTTCAAATAATCTGTGGAACACGTAACTACCTAGGTTAAAAGCAGAAGGCCCGTACGAGACAAAGCGGTGCTTTCCCACATGGGATGCTGTGCATTCAAATACTGATGTAACAGATGAAATAGAATTGGAAAGAAAGGGGGGGGGGGGTTGGATTAAGTGGGACATCTGAAGGTATGTACGTGTTCCATCTAGAGGTAAACAAACATTAAAAATGGTGATCATCAGCATTGTTTGCCCTTGCACTGCTGTTAATTTCAGTGTGGCACGATGATTTATGTGCAAACCAGTGTTCAGATCTCCCTAGGTGGTCTCACAGAGCCAGTACACTACCGACAGAATGCGGGGAAGAGTTAGGGAATGGTCATCAACGAACCGTGTTTCTTGGAGAGCAACACAGATTGATGAACAATAGGAAATTTGCTGTTGCAGTCCCAAGAATGGGAGTGGAACAACGTCAATGAAAGCTGTCTTGGAGTATGATGACAGGGGAAGGGGGAGGGAGGAGTGGGGGAGGGGTTATCTGCCACCTCATGTGGCACTGGAGGTGCCTTCTTCAAAGATGCCCTGTCGCCGGTAGACACCAGAGGATGAAGCTGCTTCTCCAGTCAGATACGCGAACTGTTTCCTGAAGATGGTACCACAAGAGCCAAGAGAGGTGAGTGTTCACCACCTCCACAGTCAGGTTTATTTGTACGACTACCAGTGTGAACGTCGAGGGGGCAAATACACCAGGCACTGCCGATAACATGTCCGCAACAGAGGCAAAGGTTGATTTCACTAAGAATGGGCAATCTGACCTCCATTTTCTGCATTTTTCCATTCCATTCTTTGAGCAGGGCAGCACACTCCGGGAATTAGGGTAGACGACACAGACACGGGGCAGTGCGCATGGAGAATTTTGATGACGTGGTCGGTAACAGTCCCCGTAATTTGGGTCGTATGCTCACTGGTAAAACATCTGCCTGAAATGTTGGCTTTCAAAACACTAAATCGGGGATGGAGAATACGACTTTACTGCAGTGGTAACAAATGTTTTTGATCTTTTCTGGAAGCAAATCCCTATAATGGGCAAGGATGACTTTGCTGGCATCTAATCTGCGTCTGTCTGCCCCCAATGTACGCCAAGCCAAAAGTGGATACCTCACCTCTCCGAGTGTTCTCATAGTTCTTCGTCCATCTGCATTGTTAGGTCCCACTGAAAAACCAACTCCTATACCATGGCGTGGTTCTTATACCGTCTGATGGTAACAGGTCAACATGAAGCTGTTTGTATGAGTGTGCCACCTGGAAATTGATAGGCTGCCTTAATTATGATGGAACCACTCACAGCTTCTAAGGGAAGATAGTTTGCCAAATAAGCTTTCAATATTCCCTACAAAAGACTTCAGATTAGTTAGAAAGAAAAGACCATCCGTCTGTTCAGGTACGAATCAGGAATAGAGGGGAATAACTGTCCGCAAGTCCTTTGATTTTGCTTTTATCCCACAGCAGAGTCAAGGAGGACCTTGCCGTTGGTGGGGAGGCTTGCGTGCCTCGGCGATACAGATAGCCGTACTGTAGGTGCAACCACAACGGAGGGGTATCTGTTGAGAGGCCAGACAAAAGTGTGGTTCCTGAAGAGGGGCAGTAGCCTTTTCAGTAGTTGCAGGGGCAACGGTCTGGATGATTGACTGATCTGGCCTTGTAACAATAACCAAAACGGCCTTGCTGTGCTGGTACTGCGAACGGCTGAAAGCAAGGGGAAACTACAGCCGTTATTTTTCCCGAGGGCATGCAAGATATTGAATAGGATTGGGGAGAAGAGAAGTTTGTGGCACAACTTAACTAGAAGAAGGGATCGGTTGGTAGGAAATGTTCTGAGGCATGAAGGGATCACCAATTTAGTATTGGAGGGCAGCGTGGAGGGTAAAAATCGTAGAGGGGGACCAAGAGATGAATATACCAAGCAGATTTAGAAGGATGTAGGTTGCAGTAGGTACTGGGAGATGAAGAAGCTTGCACAGGATAGAGTAGCATGGAGAGCTGCATCAAACCAGTCTCAGGACTGAAGACCACCACCACAACAACAACAACAACAACAACAACAACAACGTCAAATACCCACCACGATGATACCTACTGTGATAGACGGCTCTCTCCTAGGGCACAGCCCACCCAGAGCAAAGACCACCTGGCGTGGTGGCCTGTGTCCTGCTGCACCCAAACAGACAGGCACTGTGTGTGTGTGTGTGTGTGTGTGTGTGTGTGTGTGTGTGTGAGTGTGTGTGTGAGTGTGTGTGTGAGTGTGTGTGTGTGTGTGTGTGTGTATGCGGGGGTTGTGACAGCTCGGACATCAATAATGCATTCCCCGAATGGTGAGGGAGCTAACACCGTACGGATACCAGGTGACCTCCAACACACACTGACTACTGTGCTGTGTAGAGAGTGATCTTCCTGCTCAAACAGTAAAGAATTTGGGGAAAGGTCGAGCTCAAACCCTTGTGTGGGGGCCAAATGTAAAATGAGAGGATAAAGTTGAAGAAGTCAGAATCGATGCCTTACGAGCAAGCTAGGATGTCAGCAGAGAATCTGCTGACAACTAGCAATACACTCAAAGAGACAAGAGCCTTAAATAACTGAAAACACTGCTTCAAAATATTAGTGTACAACATATAAAACTAAACTTTCTTAACTGCCCCCCCCCCCCCCCACACACACACACGTAAAAATATAGCACAGTGTAGCTTCAGGCTATCATGTATATCGTTCGCATGAGACAAATGTAACGTATTGCGAATACATAGAAAGAAGGATCCTTTATTGTATGATTATATGATAGCGGAAGAAACACTGGTAGCAGTTGCTTCTGCAAAATATCTGGGAGTATGCATGCGGAACGATTTGAAATTAATTGTTGGTAAGGCGGGTGCCAGGTTGAGATTCATTGAGGGAGTCCTTAGAAAATGTAGTCCATCAACAAAGGAGGTGGCTTACAAAATGCTCGTTCGGCCTATACTTGAGTATTGCTCATCAGTGTGGGATCTGTACCAGATCAGGTTGACGGAGGAGATAGAGAAGATCCAAAGAAGAGCGGCGCGTTTCGTCACAGTTTTATTTGGTAAGCTCGATAGCTTTACGGAGACGTTTAGCAAACTCAAGTGGCAGACTCTGCCAGAGAGGCGCTCTGCATCGCGGTGTAGATTGCTGTCCAGGTTTTGAGAGGGTGCGTTTCTGGATGAGGTACTGAATATATTGCTTCCCCCTACTTATACCACCCGAGGAGAATCACAAATGTAAAATTAGAGAGATTCGGGCGTGCACGGAGGCTTTCCGGCAGTCCTTCTTCCCGCGAACCATACGCGACTGGAACAGAAAAGGGAGGTAATGACAGTGGCACGTAAAGTGCCCTCCGCCACAGACCGTTGGGTGGCTTGCGGAGTATAAATGTAGATGCACTAACTGAGGTGATTTAAAATGGGGTAAACATGCAGACTTTGTCAGTACCAGGTAGAGTGCTTGCAACTACCTTTAATGAGTGCCTTTCATGCATGTCTGAAATATGGTTTCATACTGTGGCAAAAATCTTCTGCAGCTTCTACTTTTGGAATAAAAGTGAAAAACGATAAGATCAAATAAAAGTGCAAACCATGATTTAAAAACACGAAAATGTATAACCTTTACCATGAATATATATTATGTATATACTAAGTTTATAAATCAAAATGTAATGAGGAAAAATGGGACATACCCAAGCATAAAGCAAGATTACAAGCAGACTCACAACTTTCCTATGCCAATACAAATATGTTTCATAAATGTGGACTCTATATGAGAACAAAACTGTCCAATAAAATGTCACAAAATAAAATATGCTTAGTAAATAAGAATGCATCTGAAAGACCGACTACAAAATATTTTCAAAAGGGCCCCTACCACTTCGTCTATGCAATACCTGAATTTCTAATACAGGATCTACATGCAAAATGTTCGGAAGTATTTTTCCTAGTTAACACTAGATTTAAGTAAAATGTCCAATACCATCCAATATATTCTTTTGTATACAATCACAGTCGAACACTTGTCCTGTCATCATACTGTACAAGGCATATTTACATACACTGTGTGTAATTTTTGAACTATTTATCTTCGTTGTATTGTAATGGTAAATCCTACATCAGTGAAAGATGATTCTTGGTTGAATAAATGAATAGCTAAATTGACTGATTTATGACAATGTTCGTTAAAAGGGGAACAATAATAGCCCACAAACGAAATGTTACTTGTACCTAGGATTTGCTCAAAGATCATTGCTATCGGGTTATTAATAAGTGCTTTTTGCAAATAAAATTGAGTATCATATGGTTACGCCACACGTAACCCAGTAATTAGCGTATTACGTTCCTACACATTTACGCGAGTTCTTCGATGTAATTAAATGATAAACGAGATGATACTTGTACGATAAAAACAAAATCTGAACATAATTTATGAATAACGTATCTTGTTCGTTATTGTTTACACGCAACAACCTGTTGCGTGGCTTGCTACTCTTTCAGAAGTAAATGATCGGAATTGAAACTTGAATTCCATATAAAACATTGATTGTACTGCTACCTTTAAATCGATGTTTAGTCGTTTGAATGTAATACATTGATCTCAGAAGATATTAATAAATGACAGGGTCTAATGAGTTACGTAATATTATGAATTGCTGATGGCCGAAGAAGTACGAATCAGCATTTCTAAACAAATACCATCACACGTACCACTTTTCCCACGAACTCCTCCTTGGATGTTCTTCCAATTTTGATGGTTTCTTCGCAGATATACCGCATCTAATTTAATTTCCGGTGCATCAAATATTACTTCCGGCAATTTTTTGCAATAATTTAAATTCGCGCCTCGCAGAATGCGTGCTACAGTAAACAGGCAAAGATAATCAGATTCGTTGAAGATACTCCACTTCTGACCCAGAGAACAACAAGGAGGTTTGAATTTTTTTGAAAAATTTTAAAATACGAGACAAACGACTTAAAATGAGTTTAAACAGGCATGAATTTCTTATATGTGCATTCCCCCACCACTACGCTTACGTGCACGTTAGAATTTCCACACATCGAAGTTAGAAAAGCTACTTACGAAACTTCCAAGGTAGCTACAAGTGAAATTAGCAGTACGGGAATTTAGCCAATTTTAGCCGGGGTCTTATGGTGCCGTTGATAAACACAAATCAGACATACAAAAGTTGGCCATCTCATAGGAATCGTGGGTACATCCAGTAGGCTAATTGGAAGAGTTAACTGCCAAGGCCGACGTTTGGTTCGAAAATCATCTCGAATGAGTGAAATCAATTTTGAAATATTTGTGAGCTATATTTTTCGCTCTGTACAAAAGTCTAATAAACGTACATAAGATGCCGTGCCAGCTCACATTACATTACCAGTAACTGAAACACCCGGCAACTGGAGTCACTGCAATAATGCCTACACTCTTAAGGCCCGTCCACACGCAACGATCTGTCTGCGCACATCACATCTGCGCAGACAGATCGTTGCGTGTCGACAGAAGATTTGCACCAACCTGAGGTGTGTGCAAACCTGGAAGTTGGAGTTGGAGGTTTGAGCGAAACCTCTCAAATCTGTGGGTTCAAACCACATCTGCGCAGACAAGTTGGAGCGTGTGGGCAGGAAAATGCCACAAATCTCGTTCGAAACAGCTGTTTGCTTAGTATAGTGTTTGTATTTGTGCGCACAGAGCATTAAAATGGCTGATACTCGTCAGTGTTCTCGAGAGTTTGTAAGTGAATTCATTGAAATATATAGAAACCACCCATGTTTCTGGAAGATTAAAAGTAAAGAATACAGTGACCGAGACAAAAAGACAGCAGCATTATGCTCTAATTGGAAAATTGAGGGCTGACAGTTGACGCCTGGGCAAACAGAGAAACGGTAATAAAAAAATAAATTCGTTGCGAACTGGTGAAATTATTTGCGGACGGATGTCGAAACTTATAATTGTCTCTTAAAGCTTGTAACCCCTCATATTATAAGAAAAAATACTTGTATGAGAAGGGCAGTTTCTCCTCATGAACGGCGGTAACATTAAGATTCCTAACAACAGGAAGGAGCTACAAGGATTTGGAACTTTTCAACTACAATATCGAAGCAAGCGTTGAGTAAAATAATACCCAACACATGTGAAGCTATTTACGCTGTCCTGAAGGACGAGTTCATGAAGGCAAGCCAAGTAAATTAAGTCTGTCAGCGAACTGTTTACCGAAAAGAGTTATCCAAAGTTCAGAAATCTAGAAGATCTGGTGTAAGAGTAGATCAAGTATACCAGCCAACGTTATGTTATTTTGATCTGCTTGGCTTTCTTAGTGATCAAGAAACGCCAAGACAAAGCAGGAGTACAATTGAAGATGAAATTGGAATGTCAATGTGCCAGGAAATGGAACGCGAGGCGATGTAAAACAAAAGAGGTTCACCCTGCAACTATCGCAGCAAATGTATGTGAGAAAACTGCTTTTGCTTTAGCAGCCACTGTCTACGCCATTTTGACCGCTTTCTCTGTTTCCTGCGGTTGGTCTGAATGTTTTTTGCAACACAAGTTGCGAACACAGACCACAACAGAACTGCCTCCATTTCTATATTTCAAAATAACTGAATTAAATTTTTGTCGTTTACGGGGAGCGTAGTCGCTTGCCACTGACATTTCTTTTCCACACCGACAGATGGCGGGCGAGTAGTAGATTGGGGTTTGTGTCGTGTGAACACACCACATTTGCAGCGATCTTTTGCATGTACAGACATCTGCACCGATGTCTGCGCAGACATGTCGTTGGGTGTGGACCGGGCTTTAAAACCAAAAAATAATGCACGGCTAAGTAATTACCCGAATGAGACTAAAATCAGTGAATATGATGAACATGCACAGACAAACTAATGATTACAAATTCAGAAAAGCTGGATGATTTACTCAAGAGAAACAGTTTCACAAATTAATAACACGTTGGTCCACCTCTAGCCCTTATGCAAGCATTCATTCGGCTTGGCACCGCTTGATAGAACTGTTGGATCTCCTACTGAGTGCTGAATTCTGTCCAATTCGCCCGTAGATCATCAAATCCTGTGCTGCTAGGAGGCCCAGTCCATAATGCTCCAAATGTTCTCAATTGGAGAGAGATCCAGCGATCTTGCTGACCATGATAGGGTTTGGCAAGCACAAGGTCAGGGAACAGAAACTCTCGACGTGTGCTAGCAGGCATTATCTTGCTGAAATGTAAGCGCAGGATGGCTTACCATGAAAGATAACTACAAGGGGCTTAGAATATCATCGATGTATCACTGAGCTGCAAGAGTGCTTCGCATTATACAAAATAGATCCCGCTACGAGATGAAATGGCACTCCAAACGATCATTTGTGGCTCTCGGTTCATGTGGCAGGCGACAGCCTTGTTGGTATCCCACTGCTATCTGAGGTGTCTCCAGACATGTCTTTGCTAATCATTGGGGCTCACTTTTTAAGAGAGACTCATTACTGAAAACAGTTCAGCTCCAATATACTATTTAAAATGCAGTCGTAGGTTGCAAAATATTACTTATTAACTTAAGAACGATGCGTTTCGGCATCATCAGGTTATCTGCAAATATAATGGAGACTATGATATTACAACAAATCTGGCGTGGTCGTATTCTGGACTACTGTAAGTTTCAAAAACTCACTGAACAAAATTATTTACAGAAACGTAATGTAACTCACGTTAAAAGAAATTGTCTGCCAAAATATATCAGTCAAGAAGGGATGTTACTGCATAAAACATACTAAAAGGCAACATATATGGAACTATATTAAAAATTAATGAAATAAAACCA